>NC_084550.2:52195000-52397500 GCF_033978685.3 Nerophis lumbriciformis | reverse complement strand
AAATGCATAATAAAGTCACATTTTTGGGGGAAATTTATTTGATAAAACCCAACACCAAGAATAGACATTTGAAAGGCAATTTAAAATAAATAAAGAATAGTGAACAACAGGCTAAATAAGTGTACGTTATATGAGGCATAAATAACCAACTGAGAACGTGCCTGGTATGTTAACGTAACATATTATGGTAAGAGTCATTCAAATAACTATAACATATAGAACATGCTATACGTTTACCAAACAAACTGTCACTCCTAATCGCTAAATCCCATGAAATCTTATACGTCTAGTCCATACTTGCCAACCTTGAGACCTCCGATTTCGGGAGGTGGGGGGTGGGGGTGGGGTGGGGGTGTGGTTGGGGGCATGGTTAAGAGGGGAGGAGTATATTGACCATTAGCAATTCACCAAGTCAAGCATTCCATACACACACATACATATATATATATATATATATATATATATATATATATATATATATATATATATATATATATATATACACACACATCCTGAAAATATGCAAACAAAACTGTGTTTAGATAATTGATACTTCAAACTTGCATAAATAAATCTTAATATAACATAACTTGGCTTCTGAGAGCTTCAAAATGTAATGAATAAAATGCTAAAGTTGTTGATAAACAAGCAATTATTTTAATAATTAGATATGGTCATTTTAAATTAATTATTATGATCATTTAAAATTAATTATTTCAAACATGTTTATTTAAATGTATAATTCTATGGCTGGATGTAATAAGGAGTCAGAAAAAAATACAAATAAAAATACAATTAATTTTGATGTTCTTAGCAAAATATAGTAAAAATGTATTTAGTTTTTTTTTTTAAATTAAAAAATATATTTATTTGTAGGTAAGATAAACATAGTAATACAATTGATCTCTAGTCTGGATGATTTAGTTCTTGTCACCCTGTTGTACTCCCGTCCCGAGGCCACGCCCCCTCCAGCTCCGGCTAAAAACCGGGAGATTTTCGGGAGAATATTTGTCCCGGGAGGTTTTCGGGAGAGGCACTGAATTTCGGGAGTCTCCCGGAAAATTCGGGAGGGTTGGCAAGTATGGTCTAGTCTCTTACGTGAATGAGCTAAATAATATTATTTGATATTTAATGTGTTAATAATTTCACACATAAGTCGTTCCTGAGTATAAGTCGCACCCCCGGCCAAACTATGAAAAAAACTGCGACTTATAGTCCGAAAAATACGGTATGTCTGCCCTCAGAGGGCCACTTGTAAATATATGATTTTCAAAAAAGTAAGGATTCGGCTCTTGATAGTGCATTAAAACTGAATGCCACTGTTTGTAGTATGCCCTTGGTTGGAATTCAATTTATTAATATTATATTTACTTTACTGTATTATATGTTATTCTATTGTAAATATTGTAAATTCTGAGAGAGTTGTGTGAGCTGAGAGGTATCTGAGCAAAATTGTCTTTAATGATTGTCTGTAATTGTTTGTTGTGTAACGTGTCCTGTGTTGTACTGTATTGTGATCATTTTAAATGTCTTTGGTCCCCCTTGGAAACGAGATGCTGCATCTCAAGGGGTTTTCCATTAATAAATTCAAATTTGTGAATATTGGCCTTTGACATATCACCTTGTTCCTCCCCCTGGGAGGTGATGGGAGCAGTGAGCAGCAGCGGTGGCCGTGCTCGGGAATCATTTTGGTGCTTTAACCCCCAATTCCAACCCTTGATGCTGAGTGCCAAGCAGAGAGGTAATGGGTCCCATTTTTATAGTCTTTGGTATGACTTGGCCGGGGTTTGAACTCATGACCTACCAATCTCAGGGTGGACACTCTAACCACAAGGCCACCAGGCAGGTTTCTACAAATAAATAAAATAAAATAAATAATTTCCACTTTGCATCAGTCCATCTTAGATGAGCTCGTTAGCGTTTCTGGGTGTTGTTGATAAATGGCTTTCGCTTAGTGTAAATAAATAATAAAAATAACAGATATTGATTGATTAAAATTGTGTAACAATGCTACTGTACGTTTATATTCATATATATATTCACTGTTACAAGCAGCCGTAATTGCGATGTGGCCCTCAATAAAAACAAGTTTGACACTCTTGCACCTAGTGTGTTCAGCAAAATTTCCTACTATTTACTTTCTTGCAACCAATAAGATGGCCCAAACACGCTGCTAGGCCCAACATGATTGTTCATGCACCAAGGTTCAACCTGAAGGCATTATATAACCACTGCAAGCATTCCACCCATCACGTATTATTGATAACGACTGCCTTGCATCATAGAAATTCATAGAAAGACTGGAAATATTCCACAAAGTCAAAAACTATGGTACGCTTCCTCACACACAAGAACAGGAATGTGTCACAATAATCAATGCCATTCTTCTCCCCACTAGTTAGTAGCGAAACCTAGTTTTCATCAGTTCAGACTTACAAAACCCGAAACCAGTGAAGTTGGCACGTTGTGTAAATCGTAAATAAAATTCCTTTTCAACCTATATTCAGTTCTATATAGACAAGCTACGTATCGTTCTAACTGGAAAACTTTGTTATTTTTTGCAAATATTAGCTCATTTGGAATTTGATGCCTGCAACATGTTTCAAAAAAGCTGGCACAAGTGGAAAAAAAGACTGAGAAATTTGAGGAATGCTCATCAAACACTTATTGGGAACATCCCACAGGTGAACAGGCTAATTGGGAACAGGTGGGTGCTATGATTGGGTATAAAAGCAGCTTCCAAGAAATGCTCAGTCATTCACAAACCAGGATGAGGCGAGGGTCACCACTTTGTGAACAAAAGCGTGAGCAAATTGTCCAACAGTTTAAGAACAACATTTCTCAACGAGCTATTGCAAGGAATTTAGGGATTTCACCATCTACGGTCTGTAATATCGTCAAAAGTTTCAGAGAATCTGGAGAAATCACTGCACATAAGCGATGATATTACGAACCTCAAACCCCTGAGGCGGTACTGCATCAAAAAGCGACATCAGTGTGTCAAGGATATCACCACATGGGCTCAGGAACACTTCAGAAAACCACTGTCAATAACTACAGTTTGTCGCTACATCTGTAAGTGCAAGTTAAATCTCTACTATGCAAAGCCAAAGCCATTCATCAACAACACCCAGAAACGCTGACGGCTTCGTTGGGCCCGAGCTCATCTAAGATGGACTGAAAAAGTTTTCTGTGGTCTGACGAGTCCACATCTCAAATTGTTTTTGGAAACTGTGTACGTCTAGCCTCCGGACCAAAGAGGAAAAGAACCATCCGTTTTGTTATAGGCACAAAGTTGAAAAGCCAGCATCTGTGATGGTATGGGGTGTATTAGTGCCCAAGGCATGGGTAACTTACACATATGTGAAGTCAATTAAATATAAGTTGAAAAGGATTTGCAAGTCATTGTATTCGGTTTTTCTTTACGAATTACACAATGTGCCAACTGGTTTTGGGTTTTGTAGATTGGACAGATCTAGCCAGAGCGCTTGGTGCCAAGATCCTAATTATTTATCCTTTAAAGGAGAACATTATCACAATTTCAGAAGGGTTAAAACCATTAAAAATCAGTTCCCAGTGGCTTATTTTATTTTTCGAAGTTTTTTTCAAAATTTTACCCATCACGCAATATCCCTAAAAAAAGCTTCAAAGTGCCTGATTTTAACCATCGTTATATACACCCGTCCATTTTCCTGTGACGTCACATAGTGATGCCGATACAAACAAACATGGCGGATAGAACAGCAAATTATAGCGACATTAGCTCGGATTCAGACTCGGATTTCAGCGCCTTAAGCGATTCAACAGATTACGAATGTATTGAAACGGATGGTTGTAGTGTGGAGGCAGGTAGCGAAAACGAAATTGAAGAAGAAACTGAAGCTATTGAGCCATATCGGTTTGAACCGTATGCAAGCGAAACCGACGAAAACGACACGACAGCCAGCGACACGGGAGAAAGCGAGGACGAATTCGGCGATCGCCTTCTAACCAACGATTGGTATGTTTGTTTGGCATTAAAGGAAACTAACAACTATGAAGTAGGTTTACAGCATATGATATACATTTGGCAACAACATGCACTTTGAGAGTGCAGACAGCCCAATTTTCATGAATTAATATATTCTGTAGACATACCCTCATCCGCTCTCTTTTCCAGGGAGTCTGGCGGCAGATTTCTTTTACTTTATTGTTGGAAATGCATCTGCTTTGAGTGTCGCAGGATATCCACACATTCTTGCCATTTCTGTCGTAGCATAGCTTTCGTCGGTAAAGTGTGCGGAACAAACGTCCAATTTCTTGCCACTTTCGCATCTTTGGGCCACTGGTGCAACTTGAATTCGTCCCTGTTCGTGTTGTTACACCCTCCGACAACACACCGACGAGGTATGATGTCTCCAAGGTACGGAAAACAGTCGAAAAAACGGAAAATAGCAGAGCTAATTTGACTCGGTGTTTGTAATGTGTTTGAGAAAATGGCGGATTGCTTCCCGATGTGACGTCACGTTGTGATGTCATCGCTCCGAGAGCGAATAATAGAAAGGCGTTTAACTCGCCAAAATTCACCCATTTAGAGTTCGGAAATCGGTTAAAAAAATATATGGTCTTTTTTCTGCAACATCAAGGTATATATTGACGCTTACATAGGTCTGGTGATAATGTTCCCCTTTAACAGAAGGAGGAGTGTACGAGAAGTGGACGGACTCTTTTAAACATATACAGTATACAAAGCGGAGTATAAAGCCAGACTCGAAGCAACGACCTCAGCTCCTGAATTATGTGATAATGTTCATCAGTCAACTCATTGATGTTAATTTTCAATATATCAAGATAAAAAAAATGATATCAAAATCAAATTACAGCATGTTATTTATGTAGTTTGCTCATTTTCCTCAACGGGTGCACTAACATCATGCGTTTTTTTTACATATGTAGCATCATCTACAAAGATACAAAGAACTGCTATTGCGACATCTAGTGGACACATTTAGAACAGCAGTTTCTTTCATTCAAAAATGTTGGCTCATTTTTATACTCATCCCGCGGGCCGGATAAAACCTGTTTGCGGGCCGTACGTTTGGCACCCCCTGCTTTAGATTTTTTTGTATCCCTAAAAATAATTATCATGATCAACAAACTTAAAGGCAAAACTACAAAATCTTTCGAGGATTGTGAAAAATGTCAAGTAACAAGTACCGATATCAGTATTGGCAATGCTGCCGATATATTTACTTGGTACTAGGGTTGTACGGTATACCGGTATTAGTATACTATCGCAATACTAATGAATCATTTTCGGTACTATACCGCCTCTGAAAAGTACCGGTCCCCCACCCACCCGCGCCCCCGTCGTCGTCACGTCGTGTCAATGCCGGTTTACGAGCAGAGGAGCGTGTTCGGCAGCGCACAATCACAGAGTACTTACAAACAGGCACAGTGTGTAGACAGAAAAGGGAGAACGGACGCATTTTTGGCTAAAAAACTAACGATAAATGTGATGTTATAACACTGAAACGCCCTCAGGAAGAGGGCGTATGACCCGCGGGCCGGATCAGGCCCTGACTTAGACGTTAGTAAAATAACTGAACGATCCATCCATCCATCTTCTTCCGCTTATCAATATAACATACCTCCATAAACGTGGATGCATATGCAAAAGTGCAATATATTTATCTGTACAGTAATCTATTTATTTATATCTGCACCTTATTGCTCTTTTATCCTGCACTACCATGAGCTAATGCAACAAAATGTAGTTCTTATCTGTACTGTAAAGTTCAAATTTGAATGACAATAAAAGGAAGTCTATTTATTTATAAATGGTTGATTTATATAGGCTAGTAAGGTAAAGTTTTGTACCTGACAAGTTGACAGAAGCAAGATAGCCGAAACTTGTCAAGTACAAAACGTTACCTTACTAGCCTATATAAATCAACCATTTATAAATACACATTAGTAGGCTAAATCAGTGGTTCTCAACCTTTTTTCAGCGATGTACCCCCTGTGAACATTTTTTTTAATTCAAGTACCCCCTAATCAGAGCAAAGCATTTTGGGTTGAAAAAAAGAGATAAAGAAGTAAAATACAGCACTATGTCATCAGTTTCTGATTTATTAAATTGTATAACAGTGCAAAATATTGCTCATTTGTAGTGGTCTTTCTTGAACTATTTGGAAAAAAAGATATAAAAATAACTAAAAACTTGTTGAAAAATAAACAAGTGATTCAATTATAAATAAAGATTTCTACACATAGAAGTAATCATCAACTAAAAGTGCCCTCTTTGGGGATTATAATAGAGATCCATCTGGATTCATGAACTTAATTCTAAACATTTCTTCCCAAAAAAAGAAATCTTTAACATCAATATTTATGGAACATGTCCACAAAAAATCTAGCTGTCAACACTGAATATTGCATTGTTGCATTTCTTTTCACAGTACTTTTTGACAGACATTTTAGTGAGAAACCTGAGCTTGTGCTTCACTGAGTTTATGAACTTACATTCATATTTTGTCAAAGTATTATTCAATAAATATATTTATAAAGGATTTTTGAATTGTTGCTATTTTTAGAATATTTCAAAAAAAAATCTCACGTACCCCTTGGCATACCTTCAAGTACCCCCAGGGGTACGCGTACCCCCATTTGAGAACCACTGGGTTAAATGAACCTCTTCAACATAAAAATAAATCTAAGTCTAAGTCTTATCCGAGGTCGGGTCGCGGGGGCAGCAGCCTAAGCAGGGAAGCCCAGACTTTGAACTGTGAACTAAGATATATATATATATATATATATATATATATATATACACACACACACACACACACACACACACACACACACACACACACACACACACATATGTATTTACATGGTATCAGTGTAGAAATATACTAAATCAATTCTCAACTGTTGGTAGAAAAAACATGACACGCTAAATATGGACTATAATTACTAATCGCAATAAATGTGATAATTTGACATAACCATCATATATCTTAACGAAAAGAAAAATAACTTTCTAAATGATCCACAAGGTCAGAAGAGTTGAAGTAGTGTATAATAGCACACACTAATGTTCACCCACAACAACGGACAACAACGCCGCAATCAAGTCAGTAGATGACACCTTGGCGGTAAGGTCTGATTATCATGAGTCGGTCTTCTGGGTGGAGGATCAGCGCCTGACGGGTTGGTGTGAAAATAACAGACTGGCCATGAGCACCCAGATCAAGGGGCTCATTGTGGACTTAACGTGGGCAAGAGGAGCATAAACACACCTACTCCTCCGAAACCAACAGCCACGAAGAAGAGCGTTGAATCCCTCGGAAAGCGTTAAAGATTCATCCTTCATAAACAAAACCGTGCACCATATAAAAAATATATATTAGGTCAATTGTTTGTCAATAGTAAAAAAATACAGTAGTCTTGTAAAATATACAGTCAATAATGATGTACTTGGCATTTCCAAATTGAGCTCGCTGCTTTGGCGTCAGCCAGTGAGAGGAAGTCTATGCTTGCCAAGTCCATTGATCTGGAACAGTAGGAGGTTAGCAAACGCTCAGCGGCCAATTCAATAACGGTTATCGGCACAGACATGAGCAGATGATTAAGGCCCCTTGCCAAACAGAATTCCAAATGGGAAAAGGTTAAATGGAGCTTGGGGATATTTCCGATTGAGTGGGACATTTGTCATTAGAAAATAATATATTTCGTACTTATGAGTGATAGTCTTAGATTTTGCTTGCAATAACTTATCATTATATCATTATTATAATCAGCTTTTTTAGAGAGCAGTGTTTTTGTTCAGTGTGCAGTCAACACATTTTAATGTGCCAAGTTACCGTATTTTTCGGACTAAGAGGCGCAGTTTTTTTCATAGTTTCCAGTGCGACTTATATATGTTTTTTTCCTTCTTTATTGTGCATTTTCGGCAGGTGCGACTTATACTCCGGTGCGACTTATACTCCGAAAAATACGGTAGTCACTTCTCCGGTTTAATAAACGAGTAAGAATGCGCATTGCATAAAGTTGTGCAAATGTTACTAGCACTTAACACTTTTGTATCATGTTGGCTTGTCTGTGTTAAGGACAAGAAAAAACCGGTGCCATGTATTTTGGTGGCTTCTCGTTTGTGGAATTATTAAACTTGAGTTCCTTAAGTAAACCACTGAGAATTTGCACAGTTTTGAATGAAAAGGTGTACTCCGAGGTACAAGTGCGTACTTGCTAAGCAAAATCTGTAAAAATGTGGTCGGGAGAGCTGCAACTAACCATTATTTTAATAGTCGATTAGTCTGTAAAAAAAAATTGGTCAATTGGTCGACGAGTAAAATAATTGTTAATGATACTCTGTATGCATTTGAGTTTGACGTGGAGTCCGCAACATGATTTTAACACATTTTAAAAACCTATCAAAGTAAATTCCATAGTAAGAAAAAACAACAAATTGCTGAGAAACGAATTATTTTACGTTATTTTCAGTAGTATGTAAATAAACACAGTTAATGAACAGACCTATAGAGCAAGATGTCTATAGACATGACATTTAGTGCAAAAAGCATTTTTATCCAGTACTGTTCAGGTAGGTAGGTAGGTAGGTAGGTAGGTAGGTAGGTAGGTAGGTAGGATGGATGGATGGATGGATGGATGGATGGATAGATAGTACTTTATTGATTCCTTCAGGAGAGTTCCCTCAGGAAAATAAAAAATTCCAGCAGCAGTGTAGAGAATTGAGATCGAATTTAAAAAGTAAAAAGTAAATAATGGGGGTATAAATGGAAACAAAATAGAAAAATATTACAATAAGAATAAAAATAAAACATTTATCGGTTTACCTAAAAGAATACAAATGTAAACATATTCCTGGTGGTCTATCAATCAATATTGTATTAAGCCACTAGTCGACAGTAAAAAATGTTTGTTGATCAAAGTTAATCATTGACGTTGCCGATTGTGTCGACTTGGGTTGTACGGTATACCGGTATTAGTATAGTACCGCGATACTAATGAATCATATTCGGTACTATACTGCCTCTGAAAAGTACTGAAAGTACTATTTTATTTAAGGACAAACTTGCAATAAGAAACATATGTTTATTGTATCGTAAGATTTTTTTGTTAAAATAAAGCCAATAATGCAATTTTTTGTGGTAACCTTTATTTAGAAAAGTACCGAAAAGTATCGAAATAAATTTGGTACCGGTACCAAAATATTGGTATCGGGAAATCACTAGTGTCGACTAATTGTTGCAGCCCTAGTAGTGGTTGGAAGGTCTTTTTTGTGTGTGTGTGTTGTTTTTTTTAAGAACAATGTAACATAAGTAGTAAGAAAGGAAACATGTTAGCAACACTAACAATCCAATTAATACATTGCAGAGTGGGAGAAAGACAGAAATGGTAGCAACACAAGGTAGCATAGCTATGTGAGCCTCAGTGTCAACAATAGAGTCACAGACTGATGGTCAGTTGGCAGAAATCCAAGCTTTGTTGTAAGTGTGTTGTGAAGCCTGATTTTGTACTAAGCTGACGGTCATGTTATATCATGTCTACGACAATGTGTGCCTTAAGGTAAAAATGCGTACATTCTAGGCTAAAAGTTTATATGTTGGCAGGTCGTGTGTTTTTTCAAAGAATCACTCACATTTTTTTCACCAAGAGATGAGTAATGCAGCGTCTGGGGAAATGGGTCATGTAAAACATCTGTACGCCCGCACAACACTAAAAACGGTTTAAGACAGTTTAAGAAACAGTACAAGCATTTAATGTTTACAAGGGACATGGAAGAAGCAGAATACTGAGGACTAACTTCTAATGTCATTTATCCAGAATTCATTCATTGATTATAATCTTTATTTAAAATGTCATTATTTGTTATATTTATTTCCTAATACAATGTTTGTGTCAGTTCAGTATTACTATTTACCGGTACAGTCAGTCAGTCAGTCATGGTCAAAAGTTGACATACACTTGTAAAGAACATAATGTCATGGCTGTCTTGAGTTTCCAATCATTTCTACAACTCTTATTTTTTTGTGATAGAGTGATTGGAGAACATACTTGTTGGTCACAAAAAACATTCATGAAGTTTGGTTCTTTTATGAATTTATTATGGGTCTACTGAAAATGTGACCAAATCTGCTGGGTCAAAAGTATACATACAGCAATGTTAATATTTGCTTACATGTCCCTTGGCAAGTTTCACTGCAATAAGGCACTTTTGGTAGCCATCCACAAGCTTCTGGTTGAATTTTTGACCACTCCTCTTGACAAAATTGGTGCAATTCAACTAAATTTGTTGGTTTTCTGACATGGACTTGTTTCTTCAGTATTGTCCACACGTTTAAGTCAGGACTTTGGGAAGGCCATAAAACCTTAATTCTAGCCTGATTTAGCCATTCCTTTACCACTTTTGACATGTGTTTGGGGTCATTGTCCTGTTGGAACACCCAACTGCGCCCAAGACCCAACCTCCGGGCTGATGATTTTAGGTTGTCCTGAAGAATTTGGAGGTAATCCTCCTTTTTCATTGTCCCGTTTACTCTCGGTAAAGCACCAGTTCCATTGACAGCAAAACAGGCCCAGAGTTGATTGATTGATTGATTGATTGATACTTTTGTTAGTAGGTTGCACAGTACAGTACATATTCCGTACAATTGACCACTAAATGGTAACACCCGAATAAGTTTTTCAACTTGTTGAAGTCGGGGATTCATGATACAGATATATACTATCATATATACTATCATCATAATACAGTCATCACACAAGATAATCATCAGGGTGTATACATTGAATTATTTACATTATTTACAATTCGGGGTGTGGGGGGGGGGGTTAGGTTTGGTGGTTATCATCAGTCATCAACAATTGAGAACAGAGAAATGGATATTGAAACAGTGTAGGTCTGACTTGGTAGGATATGTAAGTAGTGGACATAAAGAGAGAGAGGGAGATCAGAAAGCATAAGAAAAATATCTGCATTTGATTGTTTACATTTGATTATTAACAACAATCCGGGGAGGGTGTTAGTTTGGGGTTGAAGTTGCCTGGAGGTGTACTTTTATTGCGGTTTTGAAGGAGGATAGAGATGCCCTTTCTTTTATACCTGTTGGGAGTACATTCCACATTGATGTGGCATAGAAAGAGAATGAGTTAAGACCTTTGTTAGATCGGAATCTGGGTTTAACGTGGTTAGTGGAGCTCCCCCTGGTGTTGTGGTTATGGCGGTCATTTACGTTAAGGAAGTAGTTTGACATGTACTTCGGTATCAGGGAGGTGTAGCGGATTTTATAGACTAGGCTCAGTGCAAGTTGTTTTACTCTGAGCATAATACAACCACCACCATGCTTGAAGGTAGGCCTGGTGTTCCTGGGATTAAATGCCTCACCTTTTCTCCTCCAAACATATTGCTGGATATTGTGGCCAATTTTTGTTTCATCTGACCACAGAACTTTCCTCCAGAAGGTCTTATCTTTGTCCATGTGATGTCAGACGAAACAAAAATTGAGCAAAATGACACAATATGTTACTGCATATGTCAGCAGCTAAATTAGGAGCCTTTGTTTGCTTACTTACTGCTAAAAGACAAGTTGTCTTGTATGTTCACTATTTTATTTAAGGACAAACTTGCAATAAGAAACATATGTTTAATGTACCGTGAGATTTTTTGTTAAAATAAAGCCAATAATGCAATTTTTTGTGTTCCCTTTTATTTAGAAAGGTATCGAAAAGTACCGAACTAATTTTGGGACCGGTACCAAAATATTGGTATGGGGACGACACTAGTTAGGAGTTCATGGACACATCAGATCATGTTTGTTCAAGGAGCTGACAGAGACAATAAGTGTGTGTCTGTCCAACCTTCACACTGGTGAGAACAATAGAGGCAGACTTGCTGACTGATTTAAAGATTTTCACCTTAAATGGATTATTGGAAAGTACTTTCATGTCCATCAAAACACAAAGACTCAGGATCGTCACACTTTAATTGAAACAAAAGTGAGTCGCAGCGACGGGCAATTAAAATATAGGACAAATTAAATGTTGCGTGTCCTGACAATCTGACCTCACAACAAAGAGCCCATACAAGAATCAGCCAACACTTAAACCCCAGCTTACAAAATGAGCATCATCAACAATTCTGTGATATCTGGAGCCCACAGCTGCCCTGACATGAACAAATTATATACACTAGTATATATGCTAATATTCAAAGCAAAAAAAAGCAGACAATTATGTAAGCTGCAGGAGGTCAGCCTGCAAAAAGGCACATGTTGACGAAAAGGCCATTTGACCCGCTACGCTAATGATCCAGCTGCTCCATAATGGGCAAGGCCAAGTTTGGTGTCTTAATTAGAAGGCCTTGGCTTGGTGACAGGAATTATGAGTTCAAACCACCTCCACATCTCTGCAGCCTTCATTACCCTGCTGGCTCGTGGGATACTCACAAGCCCCCCCCCCCACAGTCTGATCTACCAAAGTCAAAAGGGGGGAATAACTTTACTTCTTTCAAACAAAAACTAATTAATATTTTTGCAAACACACTAGGCACGATCCAAAAAAAAAAAAAAACAGCAAAATAAATTATAAAAATACATCAATCCACATTTAGCATCAGAAATGTACATACATGTTGTTTTCTCCTATTTGGTCACCAGTGGGCACCAAAGAAATTGTGAAAAAAACTTGATTAAAACGATTACTATAATTAAGAGGAGACCCTACTACCACCAAAACATGTCTAGTGTACTTTGCCAAAACAGTTATTGTTTTTTAATGATGAATTAAATGTTAATTTAGTCAAAATGAATATGAGACCATACGGGGATGTGTCGCTCGATGCATATTAAATACTTCACAGTTGAATAGTTCCTCTTTCATATCCTCCTAAGAATCAGTGCCACCTGCAGTGGACATTTATATTTTGGTCTATATCCTTTGTCACAAGTAAACCAGCAAACGTCTATTACCGTATTTTCCGGACTATAAGGTGCACTTAAAATCCTTGTTTTTCCTCAAAACTCGACAGTGCGCCTTTTAAACCGGTGCGCCTAATGTAAGGAATACGTTTGGTTGAGCTTACCCACCTCGAAGCAATTTTATTAGGGGCGGTATAGCTCGGTTGGTAGAGTGGCCGTGCCAGCAACTTGAGGGTTGCAGGTTCGATTCCCGCTTCCGCCATCCTCGTCACTGCTGTTGTGTCCTTGGGCAAGACACTTTACCCACCTGCTCCCAGTGCCACCTACACTGGTTTAAATGTAACTTAGATATTGGGTTTCACAATGTAAAGCGCTTTGAGTCACTTGAGCGCTATATAAATGTAATTCACTTCACTTCACTATTAGGTACATAGTGTAATGATAAGTGTGACCAGTAGATGGCAGTCAAACACAAGAGATAAGTGTAGGCTGCATCGTTTGATGTGCTTCAACATCCGAGTATTATTCTGGTGTGTGTATAAGGTAAGACATATTATCTGGCGTTTTGTTTCGCAATATTATGCAAAAGCAACTTTTCTTACCTTCTAATACTTGCTGATCTGTATTTGAGATCTGCATAAATCCTGAAAAATTGCGCAGATTCGCCTTTGTAGTCCGTGCCGACTCCGTAGTCAATAAGCTTCTTCTTTTTCTCTATGTTCTTGTTATGTGACATTCATCCTCCGTTGTTGTCATTTCTAATATAAACTATTGTAAAGTTCTTACTTATATCTGTCAGTAAACTCGCCATGAAAGCGGTAAAACATACCGGTGTAGTGAGTTTACATTATTCACCCAAGGAACTTTAGTTATTAGAGTTACGGCTGGACGGTTTTTCACGGGACACATTTCCGGTGTCGTCGTTTTCGGATGAGGAGATGCTGCTCCGTTATTGATTGAAGTAAAGTCTGAATGTCATTAAAACAGTTAGCTCCATCTTTTGATACTTCTTCCACTCTCGTCCTTGCACGCTACACCGCTACAACAAAGATGGCGGGGAGAAGACGCTGCCGAAGGTGAGCCACATAAATAAGACCGCCCACAAAACGGCGCGCCCTGAAGCGAATGTCAGAAAGCGGCTTGAAGATGATCTGTAAAACATCATCTATGCAACATTTTGACCACCATTACATGTTATGTAGAGCAGTGTTTTTCAACCTTTTTTGAGCCAAGGCACATTTTTTGCGTTGTACTCCTCCCTACGTCCGTGTACCACTCCGTACAGCGGCGTTTTAAAGTCATAAATTTTACTTTTTGAAACAGATACCGATAATTTCAATATCCGATATTACATTTCAAAGCATTTATCGGCCGATGATATCGGCAGTCCGATATTATCGGACATCTCTAAAAAAAAATATTCCTCTTATCTACAACGAGTATGAACGCATTTCACTTTCTGCTTACGCCGTTCCACGCCCCCCACCTTGGCAGAGGATTCTGGGATATGGAGTTCATTTTCAAACCCTGCCAACGCTAAAGCGCCAGAAAAAAACTACACTCACCAAGTTTTCATTTGATACACCGTCATGGCAATATTGTGAAAACTTTGAAACCGCAATAATGCGAATTCTACATATAATCCATTTCTACAAAATGGATTATGACGTTTATATTTACGTCATAATCAAAAATAGAAATTTAACTCAGACTGGGGTCATCTCTTGCGGTGACAATGAAGTATGAAGAAGTACAGAGCAGGTATGAAGCAGAAAGTGCATAAATATGTGTGCACCGACTGAGGTCATGCGTTGCGGTCAATGATCCCACACAACTACTTTGATTAGACTACAAGAGAGTGGGCGGTTCTCAAAGCTTCTTCATCCCTCAACAGATGAATGACCATTATTTTTGCAAGCATTTATGAAACATCTTAATTGACCAAGATCTTTTCTGACATGCCACGGCAATGTGAGTGCCGCCCACAGACAAACAATGAGGGCAAATCTGCCATCGCGCTTTGATTCACAAGCTGCCAGCATGTCTTTTTATTTAAGACCGACGCCAGAACCGTCTTTGATTTAAGAACTCCCAGTGAGGCAAGAGGCTGAGTAAGAAGCGGAGATTACTCAATGGCCAGCATGGCAGTTACGTCAACTTCATTGCGGCGACAGGTCGACCGACATCTGCATCATTAAGGAATATTTTGCCCCGTTCCTCGTTTTGAGTGATTGCAACATTCACGCAGTTCAAAAACATTGGAAGAAATATTTCATTGAATAGTCAGAGTGCAAAGAAACCTGCCCCGAGGTTTGACAAACATCACATAATACAACAAATGTTTAGTCCATGTGAAGGTGAGAAAGTTGGCAGGCTTTTCATTCATCACAAAAAGCCCAGGAGGAAAGATTGAAAATAATGAACATTAAGCCGCTTTTGCAGGTGGATCAACTACAAAAAACACAAGTCAGAAAAAAAAATGTCCGGTTATTGCCTGGCTCCATCCATCCATTTTCTACCGCTTGTCCCTTTTGGGGTCGCTGGAGCCTATCTCAGCTGCATTCGGGCGGAAGGCGGGGTACACCCTGGACAAGTCGCGGCGTCATTGCAGGGCCAACACAAATAGACAGACAACATTCACACTCACATTCACACTACCTTCAAATTCATCTGTACCAATGAAAATAGTGTACCCAAAACTAAAATAAGGTCATACTTCATCCTCTGACATAATAATTCGGGATACAAGTTTTAAACTGGCAAGGGATGTAACAATATCAAAATCTCCAGTAGGATTTTATCACGGTATTAAAGCAGCACTAAGTAACTTTTCAACCTTCATAAAATGTTATAAAACTAGTTGAATGACACCTCTGTCATGGCCTGAGGGGGTCTGTATTGCTTTTACTGGTACTTAGCGACACAAAAACTACAAATATGCTAACTTGACATACGTCACTCCCCATTCATTAATGAGACGGAAGTAGATTGCAAAAATGTCAGCAGAAAACAAAAAGAAGAAGAACGCCTATGTGCAATTACTGCTATTATGGTCAGGATCAACATTGCCCCGGCTTTCACTCGCTGGCATGAGCTCAAACACGAGGAATTTCAGGCCGATGTTGCCTTGGCTGTGTTCCTGCTGGACTACTAAGTGACTTACGATGCTCAAATTAAAAATTATGATGCTAATGTTAGCAATCGTAAATTAGCCACCAGCGTGACAGTTTCACTACGACTTACTCCGGAAAAAAATCTACCGGCGGACTTTCTTTGCTTCGGACCTGCATCCGCTCCGATACATTCTTTGTAGTAGCGTCATGTTTGTGCCAATATTACAGTGGACATCATCTCAGTATGACGCAACATGCGCTCGTCATCATGGGAAATGTGGTCTTCTTCTGCAAAACACTACCACTTTAATCAACTGGCGCCGCCAAAATCAACCAAAACTGAAAGTTATTACCATATTTTACGGACTATAAGTCGCAGTTTTTTTCATAGTTTGGCCGGGGTGCGACTTATACTCAGGAGCGACTTATGTGTGAAATTATTAACACATTACCGTAAAATATCAAATAATATTATTTAGCTCATTCACGTAAGAGACTAGACGTATAAGATTTCATGGGATTTAGCGATTAGGAGTGACAGATTGTTTGGTAAACGTTTAGCATGTTCTATATATTATAGTTATTTGAATGACTCTTACCATAATATGTTACGTTAACATACCAGGCACGTTCTCAGTTGGTTATTTATGCCTCATATAACATACACTTATTCAGCCTGTTGTTCACTATTCTTTATTTATTTTAAATTGCCTTTCAAATGTCTATTATTGGTGTTGGGTTTTATCAAATACATTTCCCCCAAAAATGCGACTTATACTCCGGTGCGACTTATATATGTTTTTTTCCTTCTTTATTATGCATTTTCGGTCGGTGCGGCTTATACTCCAGAGTGACTTATACTCCGAAAAATACGGTAGGTGGGGCTTTAAGGCCACAGTACAATATCATTGTGGTACATGCCCCCAAAAAAACAAAAATAAATAAAAAAGACTTAAACAGGCCATAATGTGTAAAATCAAGTGGCAGGAATGTTTACACTTAATGTAATTGAACATGAATATAATACTAAATTGTTCTAATTATATTTATTACTACAAACAAGTATTTTTAAGTGCAAAGAATTGTGCAGGAACATCCACTGTCATAGAACCTTTATTTAACCAGATAAGAAACCCATTGAGATCAAGATCTCTTTCACAAGGGTGACCTGGCCAAGAGGTCAACAGCACATGTCACAGAGCAGTTTCAAAAAAGTAATACGTTAAGACATACATTTTAAAATACATAAAAACTGACTGTGTCTCTAAATTTTTACTTTCAGAGAAGCAGTGTCCTCTACAGTGGACATTTTTTAATATCAGTTTTGAAAAAGCAATTTCTCAGAAAAGTTAACTCACATTTAAAATTTTAATAATGTAAATACTTCACAAATTGACATTAAGCTTTGCTGGCTTCATCTTTTCCGGGTGATGGTAGCTTATTAAGTAGTTCGGTGTGCAACAAATACTTTCCTTCAGCACTCTAGACGAATATGGTGGGGTGTTGTAGCTCCGCCACAGAGATTATGTTTTTGCCACGGTTTTTCGGTTTGTTGGCAACATAACTTAAACAGTTATGAACAGATAAAAAAAAAAAAAAAAAACATTCCTCTTATCTACTACAATGTGGAACACACTTCACTTCCTGCGGACATTGTGGACCCGTGGTGCTCAGAGGATTCTGGGAGATGTAGCTTATATTCAGAAAGAGCCAGAAAAAAACTACACTCACCAAGTTTTCGTTTGATACCGTCACACGTCACTGTATTATTGATACGATTTGAAACCGTAATAATGCAATAGCTTCAATACCTTTACGCCCCTGCAACTTACACAATATTGCATATTGATATGCATGCAAGAAAAAATACTGTTGTTATATACAGAGGAAGGGGAATACAAATAAGTATAAGAAAGAAAGGAACAAATCTAAAGTGACTTTATTGACTACAAAAAAAATTACACAATCCAGGAATTATTTGTTAATTTATTTTTAAAATTGTCAAATGTGTAACGTTTACAAAAGTAATCCACTGTCTTTTATTATATTTGATTCAATGGTCCAAAAATGAATAAAAATCCCTGAAACTCTATATAGTATTTATACAATATTTGAACAATCAGGAATTATTTGATTATTCATAAAACATTTTGACGATACAACTTTTGCATAAAAACAGCATTTTTTTATCTTAAAAATATTTGTGAAAAATGCATGGGCCTCTTTATTTGTATGCCATGATCTAATAATGACAACCATATTCTTTAAATGATCTACAGTAAATGGTGGATGTTTTCACACGCTGTCATTATATATATATATATATATATATATATATATATATATATATATATATATATATATATATATATATATATAATATATATATATATATATATATATATATATATATATATGTATATATAATATATAATAGGGGTGTAACGATTTGTTTTAACAATGATACGATTCGATTTTTGTGGTTGCCAATACGATTCAGGGACGATATTATTCGTTTAGAACTATACGGAATGATTAGGTGAGTTGAAATTGACTCTTTAGATGAACAAATCAAGCAGTGTGAGTGTGAAATAAATAGTGGATACCGGACACTGCAGGTGAAATTTCCTATTTTCCTCTTGATATTTCTTGTAAGGGAATGATGTACAAATGATTTTTACTGGTTTTACTACATCTTGTATTTGAGACTGTTTATAATGTATGTCTTAACGTATTACTTTTTTGAAACTGCTCTGTGACATGTGCTGTTGACCTCTTGGCCAGGTCACCCTTGTGTAAGAGTTCTTGATCTCAATGGATTTCTTATCTGGTTAAATAAAGGTTCTTATAGGGTTAGGCGAAATAAGTGGTCAACTTCAGCCTAAACCCTTTCGGTCTGTAAAATTGTCAATTTATGAATGTAAAACTGTTTGTTTATTTTGCCGACCACTGACCGAAGAAATAATAAACTAAACTAACTAACTCAATATGGATACAAACAAGCAAGTAAACAACAATTAATGGCCAATGCATTCACATCTTATTTGAATTAAGTGCAACCAACACTTTAGTTTGAATTAACAGGAGGAAACACTTTCATTTTAAACATTCAAGCAATGTTCAATAAAAGTAAACGAACAAACATTTTAACAGTAGATTTACTTGCTAAATAATGTTCCCCGACCCGGCCATACAGTATCTGTTCTCCGCCTTCACGTCGCAGATGGCAGATAGCATCCTAGGTGTGCAGAAGCATGTATGTCTCCTCATCCCTGTTGATGTTGTTGGCCCCTCACTTCCTAATTTCCATAGCTTCCTTCATCCATATCTTCTATTTATTTATTCCTCATCAAATGACTTCTCCTTGTGTTCATGTAAAGTCCGCCGTTCTTAAATCCAATGTTTTCCTTTTTCTAGTATAGATAAAATCGATCTATTCCCTTTCAAAACGATCTAGGTTCGATACAAAGATCGATTTACTCGAAATCCAGGACTATAAATTGATCTATCGACGCATCGATCAATCGTTCCCCCCCCAAATTTATAATATGAAATGGCAAGTACCGTATTTTTCGGAGTATAAGTCGCACCTGCCGAAAATGCATTATAAAGAAGGAAAAAAACATATATAAGTCACACTGGAGCCCGGCCAAACTATGAAAAAAACTGCGACTTATAGTCCGAAAAATACGGTAAATGTATCACAAGCTGTTGACCACTTGCACAACGACTTCCTTGGCCTGCATCTGAGTTAGTCGGTTTTGTTTTAGTCCGCGTTTTACAACTCATTGCCAACTGAATTATAGATTGCTCCTATTATTTTAGTGTGAGTGATCTATTGTCCAGTGGTGAGCAAACGCTATAAACAGAGCAGGCCAGGTGCATCATCATACAAACTGACTAAATGGGTCTGTTTCAATAGCACCTTTTGAAGGACGACTCTCAATTGTCTTTTCACAATTCAATCACATACGGGCGCTACCTAAGGCGTGTAAAAACACAGATGTCACATTATATAAGGTGTCGGGATCATTACTGGGAGGCCCGAATCTGAAGTGGAAGGAAGAATAATCCATTGTTTGACACGTGTATGCAATTGTACAATCAGTGCTACGCTGACAGATCATTGTAAGCCACCAAGGAAATGTTGGTAAATATAAACAGGTCAAATAGTAGTTTTAGTTTATCTCAAAAGACACATTTTTCTAATCGCTAAAATGCAAATTTCAATTATCGCGCATCCCGAATTGCAATTTATTTTTATGTATTTAAAAAAAAATTTACAGGCAGACATAATTTTGTATTAAATAATTATTTCTTTTGTTAATATCAGAGTCCGTTCTGCAAAAAGGTTATCCCTCGAAGCACACAGCTTATGGACAGGGACCCACAGTTAAACTATAATATACAGTACAATACAATACATTTCAAAATCTACCCACCAAATACTCGTTTAAAATTTCATTTATAAATAAAAAGGAATCTTTAAATCCACTCAATATCCTATTATTTAAATTTGATTAAAGGGGAACATTATCACAATTCCAGAAGGGTTAAAACCATTAAAAATCTGTTCCCAGTGGCTTATTATATTTTTCAAAGTTTTTTTCAAAATTTTACCCATCACGCAATATCCCTAAAAAAAGCTTCAAAGTGCCTGATTTTAACCATCGTTATAAACACCCGTCCATTTTCCTGTGACGTCACATAGTGAAGCCAAAACAAACAAACATGGCGGAAAGAACAGCAAGCTATAGCGACATTAGCTCGGATTCAGACTCGGATTTCAGCGGCTTAAGCGATTCAACAGATTACGAATGTATTGAAACGGATGGTTGTAGTGTGGAGGCAGGTAGCGAAAACGAAATTGAAGAAGGAACTGGAGCTATTGAGCCATATCGGTTTGAACCGTATGCAAGCGAAACCGACGAAAACGACACGACAGCCAGCGACACGGGAGAAAGCGAGGACAAATTCGGCGATCGCCTTCTAACCAACGATTGGTATGTGTTTGTTTGGCATTAAAGGAAACTAACAACTATGAACTAGGTTTACAGCATATGAAATACATTTGGCAACAACATGCACTTTGAGAGTGCAGACAGCCCAATTTTCATCAATTAATATATTCTGGAGACATACCCTCATCCGCGCTCTTTTCCTGAAAGCTGATCTGTCCAGTTTTGGAGTTGATGTCAGCAGGCCAGGGAAGCTAGGGTCGATAGGGGGTTTAGCTCGCTCGTCTGCGGGAAGAAACTGCCGCCATTGCTTGCCGTGCTACCGAGGTCCTTTGTCCCTGAATAGCTCACACACTCCGGCATATTCAATGGGGGTCTGGCGGCAGATTTCTTTAACTTTATCGTTGGAAATGCATCTGCTTTGAGTGTCGCAGGATATCCACACATTCTTGCCATCTCTGTCGTAGCATAGCTTTTGTCGGTAAAGTGTGCGGAACAAACGTCCAATTTCTTGCCACTTTCGCATCTTTGGGCCACTGGTGCAACTTGAATCCGTCCCTGTTCGTGTTGTTACACCCTCCGACAACATACCGACGAGGCATGATGTCTCCAAGGTACGGAAAACAGTCGAAAAAACGGAAAATAACAGCTGATTTGACTCGGTGTTTGAGAAAATGGCGGATTGCTTCCAGATGTGATGCCACGTTGTGACGTCATCGCTCCGAGAGCGAATATTAGAAAGGCGTTTAATTCGCCAAAATTCACCCATTTAGAGTTCGGAAATCAGTTAAAAAAAAAAAAGGTCTTTTTTCTGCAACATCAAGGTATATATTGACGCTTACATAGGTCTGGTGATAATGTTCCCCTTTAAAGGGTGGCATCTTAAAGATCTGCAAAAATCTCATCATACATACAGAGGTCAAAACCAAAATTATGCGACTAATGTGAATTCCTCAACCATAAGGGGTGTGCTAAATGTACTAAGCATAATGTCGCAATAAATTTAGCTTAAAACGCTTTTTAAAAATGTTTAAAGAATGTGATTCTTTTATAGAGCTATCAATCTCATTCCAGATCATCGGGCCTCTACAGGCTATACTAAAGCTTGTACACTTTAGAGGACGATGTTTCCCTCTTAATAAAGGTTTACTTCGAGTGTTATATCTATGAGAAGTAGTGGTCACTGGAATGAGCTGGCAGAGTCTAGAATGTAATCCATATACTACATTATACATAATACAAGCACTGTGGAATTTGTTGCACTCCGTAAGCTTCAGAAGGTCGTACCTATAAAAAAGAATGCGCTTAAATCAAAAATCAGCTGTTGACTCTTTGCACTTCAGCACTTGGTGATCAATCCAGCAGCACTGAGAGCGGACTCAGCCAAACTACCTCTCGATAAATGTCGCAAATTTCAAAGCCGACAAAGAAATTCACTCAAAAAATGCTCCAACGGAAGTTCAGCAAGGTATTTACTTTTCCAAAGCTACGTTAGCTTGATGCTAATAAACATTGGCTTTGCTACTGACATTATACAGATTAGCGTTGGCTAGTTTATATGGTTTATATACACCTTCAAATTTGTTAAAGAAAACTACAACTAAAGTGCACGATACAATCAAACAGCTGGTGCGAAATAAGTACAATACTTAACTATTAACACTTTGTAGGGCGCAACAAAAAGCAAAGACTGAACTGATCAACACGCCATAAACTATGCACAATTGAAACTTAGTGTCATTCCCGCAAAGGTGATAATGAACTCCTTCATTCCACACTGCATCCAGCTGTATAATCACTCGCCATATAGCAATAGATGATATCTGCCTAGTACCTGACACCTTCTATGTTAGCTACTTCTCTTTGTTTATAATGTTTATAATGTCTATTTTCTATTTTCTGCTGGATCTACTCTCTATTTTATGCTGCTGCTGTCACATATACTGTATATACTGTAATATTGTACATGGTCATTGGTATATATTGTATATATGTTATAGACATAATATAATATATCTGTATATATAATATACTGTACACATATTTATATATGTTAGATTTTCTATCGCTATATTAGTCTATTTATACACTTTCCATCATTGTAACTGAGCTACTGTGTTGAATAATTTCCCTTGTGGATCATTAAATTTTGTCTAAGTCTAAGTCTAATGAAACAAGATAACTGGACAGCAATTATAATCAGCTGCTTTTTAAAGGTTGCAATAAAGAAAATGTATTTTATCATCAAAAACCATTAATATTCATTAACACACGCAAGAGTACCAATAATTGGTATTGCAAATTGGGACCGTATCAGTTCAAATGTGAACGGTACCCATCCCTAACTGTCATCCAGTGTGCATATATAGAACTTGCATTTTACACTGTAGTTTATATTTAACAGTGAACTATGCAGAATATCTCACTATAAGGCCATATCACAATTAAGGCTGCAGCTAACGATTATTTTTCTATCGATTAATCTATAGATTATTTTTTTCGGTTAATCTATAGATTATTTTTTTCGGTTAATCTATAGATTATTTTTCCTTTTACCGATTATTTTTTTTATTTAAAATGAAGATGAAAAAATAAATGTTGGCCAGTTTTTTCAAAAGGCATGACTTTTATATACAAAAAAAAAAGTATGGCCACTCAGTCAACATTGACAACAACATGACAAAATATTCTGTAACATTGTAAACATTTAAAACTTTTAACATTTAACAAAATTAAAAGTAGCTTATTTGCTTTTTAATGTGCAAATATAAAAGTAAACATCCAGTGCAAATCTTAATATTCTGCAATAGTATAAGCATTTCTAAAGTAAAAGTATTGCTTATTTTGCTTTAAAATGTGCAAAAATAAAGATAAACATCCAATACAAAAAAGTGCAAAACGAAATATTCTGTAACAGTGTAAACATTTCAACAAAAGTAAAAGTATTGCTTATTTTGCTTAATAACGCAACAATGATAGTATGATTAAAGTGAAAGTTAATTGTTGGTTTGTACATAGTATATGTAACTGTTAATGTTGTAAAAGGTATTTGCACAACTAATTAAAGTTAGCGTTAAAGAGGAGCGCGTCTTTGTAAACACTGAACAGGCACGCCAAACGCGCCTCTCAGAGCGAAACAGTGTTTTAGTTTATGAATTTACAACGCAGATACAAATGACACATTCATGATTTTGTGTAATGATGACAACGTATACTCACGCGGACGATTGACTAGTTGATGGTGATGGCAAGAACGCTGTCGGGTGTTTTCTTTTCAAATGTTCCTTCATAGCCGTTGTGCTGCTATGATAGGCCATTTCCGCTCGACACAGTGTGCATACAACAACTGTCAAGTGTTTTGCTTTTTTCGCTGTGCTTATCCCACACTTGAAGGGATGTACCAATGCTGAATGTGGCTTCTGGATTTCACTCAAAAGACCAGACCGTAGTTACTTTTTCCTTTTATTTTCCTTTAGTTTGCAACAGTTTTTCCAACCAAGAAACAGCTTCTTTTTTCTTCTTTAGTCTTTTTAGCAGTCTTTAGCAGTGTTAATAGACTTTAGTTTCTTTAGCTGTCATTAGCTGTCTTTAGTAGCCTTTAGTAGCCTTTAGCTTCTTTAGTAGGTGAAAAACCTTTAAGGACAAAACACCACAAGATTAACATGCTGTAAAAAATCAATCAATTATCAATCCCATAATTTACAACTATTAATTAGGCTATCAAACTCTTAACCATTAAACAAGTGCAAGAAAATGGACACATCTTTTCCCTTTAAGTTAAAACAGATTTTAAATAAATTGTCTCAACATAAATGCACCAAGATACATATAAAATACATTTAACACCAGAAACACAATAGATAAATGCAACAGAAAACCCAATATGCAAATACATAAATATCTAACCAATTAACCACCTATTTAGATACATATTTAAAATCCATATTCAATATAAATATATTATTAATTTAGCAGTGAAACACTCAATCTTAAACGCTGTCTACTGGTAGAAAAATGCCCCTTTTTCTACGCCCTCACCAACACAGTTAAATCCAACACTTTAAATTGAGCGACTTCACCCTCCTGATGAAGCAAACTGCTCCAACATTTATCAAACTAAGCAAAGAATATCAACACTAAACAACAGCTACATAACACACTGTGTGTATTTAGCCTCCAGACTAAGCATGCTACATGCACTCAAGTGCCCCCCCCCCCCCATCTCACCAGCGCAACAAGTGCGCCACACCCACGAAGAGAAATATTAAATCTTACATACTTTTGGCACAACTCTTGGTTATCTGTAACGAACTAAACCTTTTTCCACTCTGCGCTGGCGTCTTTTGTACTCCTTGATTTGACACAGCGGTCTAATTACCGGGCTCGCGCACCAGCAGATGAGACGGGAGCGCGTCGCGTTATACCTGCGCGTGAACGTAAACTGATCGGCTCTGATCTTATAAGCCGACTGGCCGAAATAATGCCGAATCATATACATTTCCTGGGGTTGCCTAGGTGAATAGGGATGCGGATGTGCTCTAAGATAAAATATAATTTTATTAAGTGGGGTTTGGCTGGTTGCTAAACAGCCACGGTTGCGAGCTCGCGCTTCAGCTGACGAGACAGCTGTTCGCCGCTACAACATTAGGCCGTTTATTGAAATACTCCCACACTTTTGACGACTTTTGGCGTGCTTTTTTTCCCTCGCTCGCACCGCTCGCATCATCTGCTTTGCGCTCCGCCATGACGGCAGTGTGACGTAAATATGCGACGCGTCGAAGCATAAAAACGACGTCGACGTATTTACGTAACCGATGACGTCGACTACGTCGACGCGTCGTTTCAGCCTTAATCACAATATTGTAATACTGTTTTGTACCGTGACTCAAAAGTATCTTATCATAGACATTGCAAGTAGTTGTAGTTTTATTTTGTTTAATTTGTATAAAACTGAAGTTAACTTCTTACACAATAATAATTTAAATCATGGCATGTACACTTGTAAATGTTTCATAAAAGCAACAAGTGAATCAATTAGAGTAAGGACGAATAGCAAAAGCTAAACGTTTGGTTTCCATCCTGCCATGGCCACACATTAATGGAGCAGGTGAGTAACGCAATCGTTCCCCGCACTAAATGTATGTTACACAAACTGTGATTACCTAAATATGCAGCCTGTCACATATAGCGATGCCCCGGGATAACCTAGGGCAAGGAACATATTTTGTTTCCCCTGAGCTGTTAGTAAAGCAGATGTTCCCGCAACATTGCATGTACAATACATCGTATTGTTGTATTGTGATATTAAGGGTGTAATGCTACACCATTTTTAAGGTCACGGTTGAGTTCACTTGGGTCACAGTAATGCAGTGTTTTTCAACCACTAGTGTGCCGTGAGATACAGTCTGGTGTGCCGTGGGAGATGATCTAATTTCACCTATTTGGGTTAAAAATATTTTTTGCAAACCAGTAATTATAGTCTGCAAATGATGTGTTGTTGTTGAGTGTCGGTGCTGTCTAGAGCTCGGCAGAGTAACCGTGTAATACTCTTCCATATCAGTAGGTGGCAGCACGTAGCTAATTGCTTTGTAGATGTTCGGAAACAGCGGGAGGCGGCGTGCAGGTAAAAAGGTGTCTAATGCTTAAACCAAAAATAAACAAAAGGTGAGTGCCCCTAAAGAAAAGGCATTGAGGCTTAGGGAAGGATATGCAGAACGAAACTAAAACTGAACTGACTACAAAGTAAACAAAAACATAATGCTGGACGACAGCAAAGACTTACTGTGGAACAAACACGGCGTCCACAATGTACAACCGAACATGACATGACAATCAACAATGTCCCCACAAAGAAGGATGAAAACAACTGAAATATTCTTGATTGCTAAAACAAAGTAGATGCGGGAAATATCGCTCAAAGGAAGACATGAAACTGCTACAGGAAAATACAGAAAAGAGAAAAAGACACCAAAATAGGAGCGCAAGATAAGAACTAAAACACTACACTAGGGCTGCAACTAACAACTAATTTGATAATCGATTAATCTGTCGATTATTACTTTGATTAATCGATTAATAGTCGAATAAAAGAGACAAACTACATTTCTATACTTTCCAGTATTTTATTTTTTTTTAAAACAGCATACTGGCACCATACTTATTTTGATTATTGTTTCTCAGCTGTTTGTAAATGTTGCAGTTTATAAAAAAAAAAGGAAAAAAAAGTAGCCTCTGCGCATAGCATAGATCCAACGAATCGATGACTAAATTAATCGCCAACTATTTTTATAATCGAATTTAATCGATTAGTTGTTGCAGCCCTACACTACACACAGGAACACAGCTATAAACTCCAAATAAGTCAGGGTGTGATGTGACAGGTGGTGACAGTACACCTACTTTGAGACAAGAGCTATAGTGATGCATGTTTGGTTATGGTTTAAAGTCATATCCAACAATTGCGACAACGACTTTTTACTGTCTACTGGGTTTCGTTTTTTAATGAGTTCTGCTGGTGGTGTGCCTCTGCATTTTTTCAATGCAAAAAATGGACCTTGGCTCAAAAAAGGTTGAAAAACACTGCAGTACTGGAACGGATAGCAAAAAACAAAACTGCTAAGCTTTTGTGTAAACATAAAGCAGCTAATTCTCTAAAAATATAACCTGAAATAAAAAAGTTAAATCAAATAATACATACCGCATGTTACGGACCTAATGGCGCACCGGATTATAAGGCGCATTACTTTTCAATTGACCAAGTGGAGGGGATCTACCTCACTCATATATATCATTTATATTTATTTATTTGGGAAAGAGAGGTTTTTGTTAACAAGTTAAAGGTGTTTAATGATAATACAAGCATGTTTAACACATATAGATTCCTTTTTTTCAGGAAGACAAGAATATAAGTTGGTGATCCGACTTTTTACCGAAGTTCTTAGTAATATGTGTTTTGAGAGCACAGGTCTCCAACATTTTTTTTTGTGAGCGCTACGGTTACCAAATGAAAATGTGAGAGTTAAAACAACTACTTGCTGTTTTAAATAGCTTATTGTAACCCAAACAATTGAATGATATTGTTTTGTCAGTACTAGGGCTGGGCGATATATCGAGTTTGTAAGATGTATCGATATACTTTTAAACAAGATATGAATTAAGAAAATATCGTAATATCGATATAATTTATTTCCCGTTAGAATTACCAAACGTCGCTTATTTGTTGTGTTTCCCCGCTCCCCCTCCATGGGCTACTAAACCCCTCCCCTCCCCAGTCCATTACATCGTCGACTGGGAATTAAAAAGTGCCTACTTGCAAATGTATTTTTTTTATCGGAGTTTGATACGTTTTGTAGTATTTGCACAGCTATGTTATTTTGCCGGGACGGCGTGGCGCGGTTGGGAGAGTGGCTGTGCCAGCAACCTGAGGGTTCCTGGTTCAATCCCCACCTTCTACCATCCTAGTCACATCCGTTGTGTCCTTGAGCAAGACACTTCACCCTTGCTCCACATGGGTCCTGGTTAGCGCCTTTCATGGCAGCTCCCGCCCTCAGTGTGTGAATGTGTGTGTGAATGGGTGAATGTGGAAATAGTGTCAAAGCGCTTTGAGTTCCTTAAAAAAGGTAGAAAAGCGCTGTACAAGTATAACCCATTTACCATTTACCATTATTACCTGATTCTAATGACTTGTATTGATTGGAATCAGACAGTAGTGATGATAACGTCCGCATTTTCAAATGGAGGAGAAAAAAAACACATGAAAGTGGTTGGTTTTTGGCATCTTATTTGTCCAGCTTCCATACTCCTTTTTATACACTTTACAAGCAATACATTGGCAGCAAACTCCAGAGCTTGCTATCTTGTGCGCGCCAGCTTTCGGAGACTCGTATTTTGTTAGCGCAGGCCGGATGAAGCAGCGCTTTTATTGTGAAGACAGGAACTGTGCAGTCGGTCTTTAGAGATACGGCGCGAGTCTATTGAAATAAAAAGTGTTTCTCGCCTTTCTGTCGGTCATTTTTTCTTAACAATGAGCTGGCAGCAGGTAGGGTCATCTCAGAAGACCCTCAAAGTGCCGGGAATGTCAATCAAGTGACGAAAGTGACGTCTTGGTGAAGATTGATGATCGCTTATTTTTAGGTCTATTGTTTTAATGCCTGGCTGGCGATCGACTGACACACCCTCCGCCATCGACCGGTAGCTCGCGATCGACGTAATGGCCACCCCTGTTGTAGATCAATCAAAAATAATCATGATTATTATTTTTGCCATAATTGTCAATAGAGATGTCCGATAATATCGGACTGACGATATTATCGGCCAATAAATGCTTTAAAATGTAATATCGGAAATGATCGGTATCGGTTTCAAAAAGTAAAATGTATGACTTTTAAAACGCCGCTGTACGGAGTGGTACACGGACGTAGGGAGAAGTACAGAGCGCCAATAAACCTTAAAGGCACTGCCTTTGCGTGCCGGCCCAGTCACATAATATCTACGGCTTTTCACACACACACACAAGTGAATGCATACTTGGTCAACAGCCATACAGGTCACACTGAGGGTGGCCGTATAAACAACTTTAACACTGTTACAAATATGCGCCACACTGTGAATCCACACCAAACAAGAATGACAAACACATTTCGGGAGAACATCCGCACCGTAACACAACAGAACAAATACCCAGAAACCCTTGCAGCACTAACTCTTACGGGACGCTACAATATACACCCCCGCTACCCCCTACCCTCCCCCACCTCAAACCCCCACCCCAACCTCCTCAAGCTCTCTCAGGGAGAGCATGTCCCAAATTCCAAGCTGCTGTTTTGAGGCATGTTAAATAAAAAAAGGCACTTTGTGACTTCAATAATAAATATGGCAGTGCCATGTTGGCATTTTTTTCCATAACTTGAGTTGATTTATTTTTGGAAAACCTTGTTACATTGTTTAATGCATCCAGCGGGGCATCACAACAAAATTAGGCATTTTAATGTGTTAATTCCATGACTGTATATATCGGTATCGGTTGATATCGGAATCGGTAATTAAGAGTTGGACAATATCGTAATATCGGCAAAAAAGCCATTATCGGACATCTCTAATTGTCAAGCCCTGGCATATCGTCTTACATCATGCATCGTACAACAAGCTCTCCACAAAAACCACAGTGTTACTGCCATTATTTCGTCTCCATTCAGCTCACTTACACACACAAGGCTGGTGACGGGTATCAGACCGGTTACCACTAATGTACAAGTCAGGAAAATGAATCCCTTTTCTACCGCAGTCCCGGGTAACGAGGGAATTAACACACAACTGCTGGATGTCTCACACAGATGCACGTGTGAAGAACGCTCCATTAAAAAAATTCAAGCAGAACAGAGTAAACATTTACACAACTGAAAAAAGTGGCGAGATTGTGCTGACAAGAATCTTCCTGTAGCGTGATGGCAACTTGGCAAAATCGCAAAGCGTGCGCCGTCTATTATTTTTTTAAGATTTGGCACGCGCGCTCACAACAACACCGGTGATGTGATGTAACCTGGTAACAAGCCTTTTTTTTTGTTGCTATCTTTACCCTTAGCCCAAACCTAGCTCATACCTTCCATAATAAGGGCTTTATAGCGAATGTGGGAGAAGCTCTTGTTTTCCTAGAGATTGCAAAGGGGATAATCAGGGAGGGGTGGGAACTCTGCTTACCTGCCCCCCTCAAGTCAAAAGTCACTTTTTCCAAGCCTGAAGGCAACATTGCGTTGCGAGCGCTGTTATCATGCAGCGAGCCATGCTAAAGCCTCGTACTCATTAGAAAACAAAGGTGTGTGGTTCCGCAGAAAGATATATCAGGTATGTGACGTCTGTCACATTGGATTCACTGTAAATTACTGTATTTTTCGGAACATAGGGAGCACCGGATTATAAGGCGCACTGCCGGTGAGCGGGTCTATTTTCATAGAAAAGGCGCACCGAATTATAAATCGCATTAAAGGGGTCATATTATTCTCTTCCTTGTGGTCTGCATAACATGTGATGGTGGTTCTTTGGTGAAATTCATAGTGTTTATAAACTCAGGAAATACCTCCCTGGACACATGATGACTTTGAGTATGACCAATGTATGATCCTGTAACTACTTGGTATCTGATCTAAGGCTGCAGCTAACGATTATTTTTCTATCGATTAATCTATAGATTATTTCTTCGATTAATCTGTTAATCTATAATTATTTTTTTCGATTAATCTATAGATTGTTTTTCCTTTTACCGATTTTTTTTTAAAATTTAAAACGAAGATGAAAAAATAAATGTAGGCCAGTTTTTTCAAAAGGCATAGCTTTTATTTACAAAAAAAAAAAGTATGGCCACTCAGTCAACATTGACAACAACATGACAAAATATTCTGTAACAATGTAAACATTTAAAACTTTTAACATTTAACAAAAGTAAAAGTAGCTTATTTGCTTTTTAATGTGCAAATATAAAATAAACATACAGTGCAAATCTTAATATTCTGCAATAGTATAAGCATTTCAAAAGTAAAAGTATTGCTTATTTTGCTTTAAAATGTGCAAAAATAAAGATAAACAACCAATACAAAAAAGTGCGTATTTCCTTGAATTGGCGCTGGGTATATAGTATTCGCATGCCTCGAATTACTGCCGGGCGGGTCAAACTCATTTCGCAAAATAATTAGCGCATGCTTGGCCTTACCGCCGGCTCAGGTTTAACGCCGGATCAAATTCGTTTCGCAAAATATTAATTTTATAAGCGCATGTCTGGAATTTTCGCCGGGTCAAACTCGTTTCGCAAAATAATTAGCATATGTCTAGAACTTCCGCCGGGTCAAACTCGTCACGTCATGAGTGACACTTCACCTGTCATCATTTTCAAAATGGAGGAGGCTGATTTCAATAATTTGAAATCGTATAAAGGGAAGAAGATTAAGAGCTATTCAGTAGGATTTAAGGTCCAAGCTATTGAATATGCTAAAAAGAACAGTAAGCAGCTATGTTTTATTAATATACCGTAGCTGCGTGTGTCAAATATGAGTCATTAAATGACTCGCGCCTCCTGGTAATAGAGGGCGCTAGTGATCCTTCTTGCGACTACCGGTACTGCAGAAGACCGGTGTTGCAGAAGAAGACAACAAGCCACAAGAGTGAGCAGCGATCGTTTGCTTGCACTTTTAACATGGAGGATTACATATCTAAAATAAAACAGTTTTCTAAACTGGACTTTCAATCGAAGCAGCAGGTAATACTTAAAGGAATATCTCCATCGAGACAGAGAGACTTTTAAAACTGAAGAAAGATAAGGAAGACTTCCATAAACAAGTTATCGATGCTTTTGATCAGAAGCAGCTGCGCATGGACTCATAAGTAAAGGTAAGACCATAATAATGTTTTTTTTTATTAAATGTGCTTTTCATGACGGTATCCTTACATCACTCAAATTTATAAGCGCAGGCCTAAATTTACCCCACGCCTTTTGGTAAGCGCAGGAGTGAGAAGAGGTTTTAAATTAATCAGCGCCCAGGCGGCTATTCAAGGAAATACAGTATGCGACGCGTCGACGCACAAAAACGGCGTCGACGTATTTACGTAATCGATGACGTCGACTATGTCGACGCGTCGTTTCAGCCTCAATCGGATCGATACCTAAATTTGTGGTATCATCCAAAAAAGTATCCAAACAACAAAAAAATAAGTGATTATTACATTTTAACAGAAGTGTAGATAGAACATGTTGAAACGGAAAATAAGCATATATTAACAGTATATGAACAAGTGGATTAATAGTTAATTTTTACAGTTTGTCCCTCATAATGTTGACAAAATAATAGAATGAGAAATTACACAAAATGTTACTGCATACGTCAGCAGACTAATTAGGAGCCTTTGTTTGCTTACTTACTACTAAAAGACAAGTTGTCTAGTATGTTCACTATTCTATTTAAAGGGGAACATTATCACCAGACCTATGTAAGCGTCAATATATACCTTGATGTTGCAGAAAAAAGACCATATATTTTTTTAACCGATTTCCGAACTCTAAATGGGTGAATTTTGGCGAATTAAACGCCTTTCTATTATTCGCTCTCGGAGTGATGACGTCACAACGTGCCGTCACATCGGGAAGCAATGCGCCATTTTCTCAAACACATTACAAACACTGAGTCAAATCAGCTCTGTTATTTTCCGTTTTTTCGACTGTTTTCCGTACCTTGGAGACATCATGCCTTGTCGGTGTGTTGTCGGAGGGTGTAACAACATGAACAGGGACGGATTCAAGTTGCACCAGTGGCCCAAAGATGCGAAAGTGGCAAGAAATTGGACGTTTGTTCCGCACACTTTACCGACGAAAGCAATGCTACGACAGAGATGGCAAGAATGTGTGGATATCCTGCGACACTCAAAGCAGATGCATTTCCAACGATAAAGTCAAAGAAATCTGCCGCCAGACCCCCATTGAATCTGCCGGAGTGTGTGAGCAATTCAGGGACAAAGGACCTCGGTAGCACAGCAAGCAATGGCGGCAGTTTGTTCCCGCAGACGAGCGAGCTAAACCCCCTGGATGTCTTGGCTCACACCGTCCCTTATGCCACTGAAGATGATCAAGAGAAGAAAATCGACCCTAGCTTCCCTGGCCTGCTGACATCAACTCCAAAACTGGACAGATCAGCTTTCAGGAAAAGATAGCGGATGAGGGTATGTCTACAGAATATATTAATTGATGAAAATTGGGCTGTCTGCACTCTCAACGTGCATGTTGTTGCCAAATGTATTTCATATGCTGTAAACCTAGTTCATAGTTGTTAGTTTCCTTTAATGCCAAACAAACACATACCAATCGTTGGTTAGAAGGCAATCGCCGAATTCGTCCTCGCTTTCTCCCGTGTCGCTGGCTGTCGTGTCATTTTCGTCGGTTTCGCTTGCATACGGTTCAAACAGATATGGCTCAATAGCTTCAGTTTCTTCTTCAATTTCGTTTTCGCGACCTGCCTCCACACTACAACCATCCGTTTCAATACATGCGTAATCTGTTGAATCGCTTAAGCCGCTGAAATCCGAGTCTGAATCCGAGCTAATGTCGCTATAGCTTGCTGTTCTATGCGCCATGTTTGTTTGTGTTGGCATCACTATGTGACGTCACAGGAAAATGGACGGGTGTATATAACGATGGTTAAAATCAGGCACTTTGAAGCTTTTTTTTAGGGATATTGCGTGATGGGTAAAATTTTGAAAAAAACTTCGAAAAATAAAATAAGCCACTGGGAACTGATTTTTAATGGTTTTAACCCTTCTGAAATTGTGATAATGTTCCCCTTCAAGGACAAAATTGTTCTTCGATGGCAATAAGAAACATATGTTTAATGTACCCTAAGATTTTTTGTTAACATAAAGACAATAATGCAATTTTTTGTGGTCCCCTTTATTTAGAAAAGTATCGAAATACATTTTGGTACAAGTACCAAAATATTGGTATCGGGACAACCCTACAACAAACGTATTCCCGCATCTGAAACCGAAGCCTCCAGCCGAGTGGAGGAACTACACTTACTTTACGAAGCGAACAAGACCGCAACAACAAACAGCTACCGCTAAAAAGCAGCTTATTGTGGTGAAATCATTGACACCAGGTATGTATCAGTGTTCTAGTGTAACGTGGCACCCTACTTTTGATGTGATTTTATGTAAACATGACAGTGTCAGAAGCACAGCAAGTTTAATGCTCCTTTTCCTTATTAAAGCAACAACCAGCACTAAACACGAAAATAAACTTGACATCAAATAGAAAGAGGCAACTTCACACAAAGCGGACAACAAACACACGCACACAGACACACTACTGATATGGAACGAATCAATGATTGAAGTGATAAGCTTCAGTTTGCAATCCAAACAATACCCCCTTTGTGGACAGAAGATATGACAGCCAAGGAAGCACATTCAATCTCTTTATCAACCAGAAGTAACACAGTCCAGTGAAAACATTCAACAGAGCTGCTGTAACTGCTAAGCTAACAAACACCATCCATCCATTTTCTACCGCTTGTCCCGTTTGGGGTCACCGGGGGTGCTGGAGCCTATCGCAGCTCCATTCGGGCGGAAGGTGGGGTACACCCTGGACAAGTCGCCACCTCATCGCAGGGCCCACAAGTGAGCTAATGCTGTTTTGTCTGGGCGCTGACATCACACATCACTTGGCAACAGGCACCGCCTTTTAAAGGCACACACGCACACTCTGCTCCAATATCAATCGTCTCAACTGCATAAGCCAGATATTTAAAGTTTTTTTTTTAAGTAACGCATTATTTTCCAAAAAGAAACACAGTGGAGAACAATCACTAAAGTAGTAGCTCTGCACATCACCAAGAAGTGTGAATGAAAGAGCCTGCATTTATGCACTTGACCTAAAAACCACAAAACCAGTTAAGTTGGCACATTGTGTAAATTCTAAATCAAAACTAAATTCAATGATTTGCAACCAACGTTATCATGGACGCCCCTGCTTATTTCAGCAAGACAATGCTAAATTGGCCCTAGTGTGTGAATGTGAGTGTGAATGTTGTCTGTCTATCAGTGTTGGCCCTGTGATGAGGTAGCGACTTGTCCAGGGTGTACCCCGCCTTCCGCCCGAATGCAGCTGAGATAGGCTCCAGCACCCCTCGCGACCCCAAAAGGGACAAGCGGTAGAAAATGGATGGATGGATGGATGGAATGCCAAACTACGTGTTACAACAGTGTGGCTTCATAGTTAAAGAGTGCGGGTACTAGACTGGCCTGCCTGTAGTCCAGACCTGTCTCTCATTGAAAATGTGTGTCGCATTATGAAACCTAAAATACCACAACAGAGAACCCGGACTGTTGAACATCTTAAGCTGTACATCAAGCAAGAATGGGAAATAATTCCACCTGAAAAGCTTCTAAAATTGGTCTCCTCAGTTCCCAAACGTTTACTGAGTCTTGTTAAAAGGAAAGGCCATGTAACAAAGTGGTAAAAATGTGTGGCGCATTATAATAAATAAATGATAAATGGGTTGTACTTGTATAGCGCTTTTCTACCTTCAAGGTACTCAAAGCGCTTTGACACTACTTCCACATTTACCCATTCACACACACATTCACACCCTGATGGAGGGAGCTGCCATGCAAGGCGCTAACCAGCACCCATCAGGAGCAAGGGTGAAGTGTCTTGCTCAGGACACAACGGACATGACGAGGTTGGTACTAGGTGGGGATTGAACCAGGGACCCTTGGGTTGCGCACAGCCACTCTCCCACTGCGCCACGCCGTCCCTATGAAGCCTAAAATACCACAACGGAGACCCCGGACTGTTGAACAACATAAGCTGTACATCAAGCAAGAATGGGAAATAATTCCAACTGAAAAGCTTCTAAAATTGGTCTCCTCAGTTCCCAAACGTTTACTGAGTCTTGTTAAAAGGAAAGGCCATGTAATAGTGGTAAAAATGCCCCTGTGCCAACTTGTGTGCAATGTGTTGCTGCCATTAAATTCTAAGTTAATGATTATTTGCGAAAAAAAAATTTAAGTTTCTCAGTTCGAACAATAAATATCTTGTCTTTGCAGTCTATTCAATTGAATATAAGTTGAAAAGGATTTGCAAATCATTCTGTTTTTATTTACGAATTACACAACGTGCCAACTGGTTTTGGGTTTTGTACTAAAAATATAGTCTTCTCAATGTTTTACTTGATTTATTTACATACAATGTATAATACTACATTTTATTTACAGAAGTATTTTATTGGAGACAGAAGTATTGCTTCCCAGAGGAAGCTCTTTATTTAGTTATTTGAAAATAATTCCATAAAAAGTACAAGTTGTATCTGGTCTAAAAAAAAACAACATTATTCAAATTAGAATTTTGCTCAGAGTAAGATGCAGTGTATGCAGTGTCATTTCAAACTACTACCGTAAATTTCAGAGTATAAGTCGCTCCGGAGTATAAGTCGCACCGGCCGAAAATGCATAATAAAGAAGGGAAAAAACATATATAAGTCGCACTGGAGTATAAGTCGCATTTTTTGGGGAAATTTATTTGATAAAAGCCAACACCAAGAATAGACATTTGAAAGGCAATTTAAAATAAATAAAGAATAGTGAACAACATGCTGAATAAGTGTACGTTATATGAGGCATAAATAACCAACTGAGAACGTGCCTGGTATGTTAACGTAACATATTATATGGTAAGAGTCATTCAAATAACTATAACATATAGAACATGCTGTACGTTTACCAAACAATCTGTCACTCCTAATCGCTAAATCCCATGAAATCTTATACGTCTAGTCTCTTACGTGAATGAGCTAAATAATATTATTTGATATTTTACGCTAATGTGTTAACAATTTCACACATAAGTCGCTCCTGAGTATAAGTCGCACCCATCCAAACTATGACTTATAGTCCGAAAAATACGGTAGTTTTTGATCAAACAAAAGAAAAATATGTTTGGAATTATCTCTGTCATTTGTATTCCATTGATTATTTAATTAGGGGGTGGGGGATCGTAAAAAAATCATAAATCCAATTTTTGGTTAAAAGAATGGAAGATTTTTATTTTAGGACATATAGCCCAGGCCTAAACATGATAGAGCTGAGAGCAGTTTACCATGAATTGATTAACGTGGAACCCAACTTAAACAAGTTGAAAAACTGATTCGGGTGTTACCATTTAGTGGTCAATTGTACGGAATATGTACTGTACTGTACAATCTACTAATAAAAGTTTCAATCAATCAATCAAAGCACCATCAACTCAAAGAGGTTTTTTTTTTTTTTTTAACATTTTTATGATTAATTAATTGTATTACATTTACAACATTTCACTCACATTTATGTAAATTACAATGATATATTTTGCGTTGAACAGCGGATTCTGTTCTACTGGCCAATTCTGTGGCCTTACTTTCTTGTTGAGTATAGTGATTCCAGATAGGCATACCAGCGCCGTGTCAAATAAAAAGTAGCAACTAACCATAAATCTTTTCCTTTTATTATAATATTTTTATGATCGTGGGAAGTCAAAATCAAAATCAAAATTTGGGTAACTGTCCAACCCTAGATAAGATACAATTTTACGATAACACCTGGCTCTGCTGACAGAAAGTCAAAAAGGTAGCGGACCACCACAGCTTTATGTTGTTTCGACCGAGTTGTCTTAGGGGACTGTGTCAACTGTTATATTTATTCATCATCAGACTACGTCATGGGAAAACACCATTGACGTGTTTTTCACTTCCTGAATTGAGTGAGCTGTTATCACTACTCATCCAGGAGGCAGAAGGGCAGGGGTGATGCACAGTTTGCTAACACATTTCATTCAATCATTGAACATTTTTACTGTACATGTGTTTGGATTAGGGTTGTTCGGTATACCAGTACTAATAAAGTAACGCGATACTAATTGATTGAAATCTGTACTATACTGCCTTTGAGAAGTACCGGTACCGATCTTTCATATAAATTCAGCGGTGCGGCGATGACTACAAACGCACCCACAAAGTGCATACAAGTAATAACATCTTGGAGAGGAAGAATGGCAAAAAACGACAATTGTACTGGTTAATAAAGAGGGTGCGTGAAGCACAATATGGAGATATTTGGGCTTCAACCACAACGATAATGGTGACGCTTTAAACAAAGAAGCGCCGCGCTTCAAGTGTTGCTATAAAACACGCCTCGCCAAATGTGGCGATTAGTATTACCACCTAAACTTAGGTCAACATTCAAATAATAAGCATTCAGATCTGCACAAGGAGTTTAAAGAGTGACAGGTAATAATGTAGTTGTTACACCTGTCCTGTTGTTCTGCTGCGGTGCAGACTGTAGTAGAGGAGCACAAGGCAGGCGTTCCCTTCAGGGTCGATGTTTTTGTTCGGGGGCAACATCTTTCACTTTACCCATCAATGGGTCTGCTAAACTCCACTTTCAGGTTTTTGATTGATTGATTGATGAGAAGTTTATTGAAATCTTAAAGAGTTGAATACATGTAATGCTTTAAAAAAGCAAATGGATGGCACAAAAAGCCAAAAGGCTTGTTTCCATTGTGGTCCATTAAATATTCATCACATTTGATACACAATAATAAAATATATATAACCTGTAACATGTACAGTATATAAAATGGTCAGGAGGATGAGGCTGCTGATTTGTAACAATCTGGTTGCTTTATTATTAGTTTTGCAGGACACAACCGGACCCATTCATCACTCGACTGCGCAGTGCAATGCTACCTCTGTCTCTCTCTTTGTACTCGCCCACTCACTCACTGACGTCACTCAGACAACACGTTGACATTCCTCACAAACACACTCATAAGTTTACCATCTCCCCCGCTGTGCACATGTAGATACATAGACGCGCACAGTTAGGACCGCCCATCTAACGTTAACTAGTGCAAATAAAATGACTGAATTTGGTAACAAATTGCTACAATTTGTGTATTATCTTTAACAAATGTGTGTTTTACCTTCTAAATGGCTTATGTGTGTACATGTATCCATAGTTCTGTTTTTAGTACTTACTAATAATTGTATTTTTCTTAACGTACAGACCGGGAGTGGCAACCATAAATCATAAATGATTTAATATAACGTCAATAAAGCTTTTTATTATATTCTAATCTAATCCTTGATTATGGCAGACTATATGTAGTATAGAAAATTGTAAATTGTTCTTTGAGTGCAAGAAGAAAAACACTGTGTTTAATGCCTTTTAATTTATATTTTAACTTTCTAAAATTGGTCTTCGAGTGCAATAGGAAACATATGTTTATTGTTTTGTAAGATGTTCTGTTAAAATAAAGCCAATATTGAAAAATTTTTTTAGTTGCCTTTATTTTGAAAAGTATCGATATACATTTTGGTTCCGGTACCAAATTATTGGTATCGGGACAACCCTAGTTTGGATATGTTACACCTTGGTATTAAGGATTTTTAGGTGCTGTGTTGAATTGATGGGTCCCAAGTCATCAGCGCGACTAGAACCTATAGTGAGCAGACAGACATGGTCCTGTACAAAGCTGTCACCACAATACTTGGCCTGCCAGTGCATACATAAGTGGTCTATTTGTGATTCAGCAGCAAGCCTTTGCTCCATGCCAGGCTGGCAAGGAGTCAACCCCTCAAGGGGCGAGTGTGCTAACACGGCACCCCAGGCAATGGGACCGCAGTAATTGGGTTCGCATGGTCGGTGTCGAGACACCCTTGCCACCTCCAAAACACGGCAAGCTGTTAGGACCACAAACACGAACCACGTGATGCCTTTTCTTTTCTTTTTTTAACGATTGCAATGGGAGAGTCATCTTTGCTAGGTTCTGTGTGAAATGCAAAGGCGGACACATGCCGGATCCCTGTGATAAAGAGGCTACTGTTTATGCCTTCTTTGAGGCCTCTCCAGACAGCCTGAAGGGTCTCACTTGATCCAATGCCAAGTCTGGCCTGGACACATTTTGTCTTTACCACACACAGCTGTACTTAAGACCTCCCTATGTTTGCCACTGATTGCTATGACAAATGAGTCTCTTCTGCCTTATTTTTTACTAAGTTCAATTGGTTTAAAAGGAAATGGCGGTGTTAGCCTCGCTTTTAGCTTTTTCTTTTGACAGGTCATTTCTGTCAGCGTTTAACCGCCCCACAGCCACACTTGCGCCCCCCCCCCCCCCCATTGATTGGCAGAATAATTATGAACTTGATTTGCTCAAGCACGGGCGATGCGGGGATGAGGGACTAAGGGAGTGTAGCATTTTCTTTACAAAAGAAAAACCTGCTGGCTCTTAAAAAACTGACTTTAACACGTCATAGTCCGTGATTAGCCTTGAGGTTGTTTAAATCTTACCCGTGTGTGCGTGGTCTTACCACAAGATTATCTGGGCTGGACCAAAGTAGTTTGTTCGTCGATTAAAGCCTGTTGATTGGACATGAGCCAAAAAAATGTCATCTTTCAAATCATTTTGTGCAAAACACATTGGGGGCGCCACAAATTCAATAAAGTGGTACTTCGGTTTTCCTTATTAATTTGTTCCAAAAGGTTCGATGAAAACCGAAACAACTTGTTCATAATAAAAGCTTCATCCTGCAAGAATGATCGTAGTTAACCGTGCAATAAACAATACAATAAATACCGTATTTTCCGGACTGTAAGGCGCACTTAAATTTTTATTTTGTTTTCTCAAAACTCGACAGTGCGCTTTATAACCCAGTTTCCCTGATGTACGGAATAATTCTGGTTTTGCTTACCGACATCGAAGCTATTTTATTTGGTACATGGTGAAATGATAAGTGTGACCAGTAGATGGCAGTCAAACATAAGAGATATGTTTTTTCAATGTTAACACTTTTGTACAAATAAGTACATTTGTACTTTATTTTTCAATGTGTTTGTTCTGTAAAGGAATGAGTTAATGTTTAAAATGACTGGTTAATAGTGCTATTATAAAGTGCAATGTCAGCACAATTTTCTTTCCTGCAATTTAAAATGCACTTGTTTTAATAAATAAATACAGCATTTGAAAAGCATACACAATCTGTGTTAATATATTAGTCTGTGGTTAAAAGGACTTGAAAGGACTCGAAACTCAAAATGCAGGACTTAGGACTTGACTTGAGACTTTCCAGTCTTGACTTTGGACTTGACTCGGGGCTTGCCTGTCTTGACTCGGGACTTGACTCGGACTTGAGGGCAAAGACTTGAGACTTACTTGTGACTTGCAAAACAATGACTTGGTCCCACCTCTGCTAATTAGTCTGCTGATATATGCAGTAACATATTGTGTCATTTATCATTCTATCATTTTGTCAAAATTATGAGGGGACAAGCTGTAAAAATTTATTATTATTCTACTTGTTCATTTACTGTTAATATCTGCTTACTTTCTCTTTCAACATGTTCTATCTACACTTCTGTTAAAATGTAATAATCACTTATTCTTCTGTTGTTTGGTTGCTTTACATTAGTTTTGGGTGATACCACAAATTTAGGTGTCGATCCGATACCAAGTAGTTAAAGGGTCATACATTGGTCATAATTTAAAGTTCTCATGTGTCCTGGGGCGTATTTCCTGATTTTATGAATATAATATAAAAAAACATTTTTTTAAAGTGACGATAACAAAATATTGATGTAATCATAGTAGTATCGACTAGATATGCTATTGTACTTGGTATCATTACAGTGTATGTCAGGTTTAGATCCAGCAATGGTATTTGTTTACACTGTGAAGCCGGTGAGCTATTGTATCCTCCTACGGTGTGTAGTGAAGCATGTTTAGCTATTCCTCGTCCTGCAGGGATGATACTTGTAAGAAACTTATTTTATTTGTCGCCATGGAGGCGAGGATTAGTGATTTAGAAGTAGCTAAAATACTGCCGACTGCGAATGGACGTTCACCGCTTGCTAGCTAGCCATGTCTTAAAGCACCTCTTCCTGAGGGCGTTTCAGTGTTATAACTTCACCTTTATAGTTAGTTTTTAAGCCAAAATGCGTCCGCTCTCCCTTTTCTGTCTACGCACTGTGTCTGCTTGTTAGTACTCCATGATTGTGCGCTGCCGAACATGCTCTTCTGCTCGTAAAACCAGCAATGACACAATGTGACGACGACGCGACGTCATGCCTGTAAAAAAAAAATATATGGCGAACCGGTACAATTCAAACAGAGTATAGTACCATTCTTAATTCATCAGTACCGCAAAACTATAATAGTACCGGTATACCGTTCAACCCTAGCAGCATACTTGCCAACCTTGAGACCTCCGATTTCGGGAGGTGGGGGGCGCGGTCGGGGGTGGGGGCGTGGTTAAGATATATATATATAAGAAATACTTGACTTTAAGTGAATTCTAGCTATATATATAATAAGCGGTAGAAAATGGATGGATGGATGGATGGATATATATATATATATATATATATATATATATATATATATATATATATATATATATACATATATACATATATATATATGTATGTGTGTGTATGGAATGCTTGACTTGGTGAATTGCTAATGGTCAATATACTCCTCCCCTCTTAACCATGCCCCCAACCACACCCCCACCCCGCCCCCACCCCCCACCTCCCGAAATCGGAGGTCTCAAGGTTGGCAAGTATGGACTAGACGTATATGATTTCATGGGATTTAGCGATTAGGAGTGACAGATTGTTTGGTAAACGTATATATATATATATATATATATATATATTAAGGCTGCAGCTAACGATTATTTTTCTATCGATTAATCTATAGATTATTTTTTTCGATTAATCGGTTAATCAGATTATTTTTTTCGATTAATCTATAGATTATTTTACCTTTTACCGATTATTTTTTTAATTTAAAATGAAGATGAAAAAATAAATGTTGGCCAGTTTTTTCAAAAGGCATGACTTTTATTTACAAAAAAAAAAGTATGGCCACTCAGTCAACATTGACAACAACATGACAAAATATTCTGTAACAATGTAAACATTTAAAACTTTTAACATTTAACAAAATTAAAAGTAGCTTATTTGCTTTTTAATGTGCAAATATAAAAGTAAACATCCAGTGCAAATCTTAATATTCTGCAATAGTATAAGCATTTCTAAAGTAAAAGTATTGCTTATTTTGCTTTAAAATGTGCAAAAATAAAGATAAACATCCAATACAAAAAAGTGCAAAAGGAAATATTCTGTAACAGTGTAAACATTTCAACAAAAGTAAAAGTATTGCTTATTTTGCTTAATAACGCAACAATGATAGTATGATTAAAGTGAAAGTTAATTGTTGGTTTGTACATAGTATATGTAACTGTTAATGTTGTAAAAGGTATTTGCACAACTAGTTAACGTTAGCGTTAAAGAGGAGCGCGTCTTTGTAAACACTGAACAGGCACGCCAAACGCGCCTCTCAGAGCGAAACAGTGTTTTAGTTTATGAATTTACAACGCAGATACAAATGACACATTCATGTTTTTGTGTAATGATGACAACGTATACTCACGCGGACGATTGACTAGTTGATGGTGATGGCAAGAACGCTGTCGGGTGTTTTCTTTTCAAATGTTCCTTCATAGCCGTTGTGCTGCTATGATAGGCCATTTCCGCTCGACACAGTGTGCATACAACAACTGTCAAGTGTTTTGCTTTTTTCGCTGTGCTTATCCCACACTTGAAGGGATGTACCAATGCTGAATGTGGCTTCTGGATTTCACTCAAAAGACCAGACCGTAGTTACTTGTTCCTTTTATTTTCCTTTAGTTTGCAACAGTTTTTCCAACGAAGAAACAGCTTCTTTTTTCTTCTTTAGTCTTTTTAGCAGTCTTTAGCAGTGTTAGTAGACTTTAGTTTCTTTAGCTGTCATTAGCTGTCTTTAGTAGCCTTTAGTAGCCTTTAGCTTCTTTAGTAGGTGAAAAACCTTTAAGGACAAAACACCACAAGATAAACATGCTGTAAAAAATCAATCAATTATCAATACCATAATTTACAATTATTAATTAGGCTATCAAACTCTTAACCATTAAACAAGTGCAAGAAAATGGACACATCTTTTCCCTTTAAGTTAAAACAGATTTTAAATAAATTGTCTCAACATAAATGCACCAAGATACATATAAAATACATTTAAACCCAGAAACACAATAGATAAATGCAGCAGAAAACCCAATATGCAAATACATAAATACCTAACCAATTAACCACCTATTTAGATACATATTTAAAATCCATATTCAATATAAATATATTATTAATTTAGCAGTGAAACACTCAATCTTAAACGCTGTCTACTGGTAGAAAAATGCCCCTTTTTCTATTGCCTCACCAGCAGCCAATGATCCAACACAGTTAAATCCAACACTTGAAGTTGAGTGACTTCACCCTCCTGATGAAGCAAACTGCTACAACATTTATCAAACTAAGCAAAGAATATCAACACTAAACAACAGTTACATAACACACTGTGTGTATTTAGCCTCCAGACTAAGCACGCTACATGCACTCAAGTCCCCCCCCCCCCCCCCCCCCCATCTCACCAGCGCAACAAGTGCGCCACACCCACGAAGAGAAATATTAAATCTTACATACTTTTGGCACAACTCTTGGTTATCTGTAATGAACTAAACCTTTTTCCACTCTGCGCTGGCGTCTTTTGTACTCCTTGATTCGACACAGCGGTCTAATTACTGGGCTCGTGCCCCAACAGATGAGACGGGAGCGCCCCGCGTTATACCTGCGCGTGAACGTAAACTGATCGGCTCTGATCATATAAGCCGACTGGCCGAAATAATGCCGAATTATATACATTTCCTGGGGTTGCCTAGGTGAATAGGGATGCGGATGTGCGCTAAGATAAAATATAATTTTATTAAGTGGGGTTTGGCTGGTTGCTAAACAGCCACGGTTGCGAGCTCGCGCGTCAGCTGACGAGACAGCTGTTCGCCGCTACAACATTATTAGGCCGTTTATTGAAATACTCCCACACTTTTGACGACTTTTGGCGTGCTTTTTTACCCTCGCTCGCACCGCTCGCATCGTCTGCTTTGCGCTCCGCCATGACGGCAGTGTGACGTAAATATGCGACGCGTCGACGCATAAAAACGACGTCGACGTATTTACGTAACCGATGACGTCGACTACGTCGACGCGTCGTTTCAGCCTTAATATATATATAAATAAAAGAAATACTTGAATTCCAGTGTTCATTTATTTACACATATTCACACACATAACACTCATCTACTCATTGTTGAGTTAAGGGTTGAATTGTCCATCCTTGTTCTATTCTCTGTCACTATTTCAGAACACACACATTATACAAATATACATTATAAAATCAATAAGAAAACGGGAGCTCTAATTTGGGAGTCTGAATTAGGATCAGAAGTTCCTATATAAACATTGCATACTCACGTCGCCTTTTTGTATTGATTACTGCAGCTGTGCACTGGATTCATTCACAAATACAAACTACAACTCACAAACACTTTAGAGTCAGGCTCCACCATCAGAATGTTTACTTAAACTTATAAAGATCACATGGATATTATTCAGTGAGTTGATTCACCAAAACTAACCTGTTATACAAGAGGAAAAAGCACACAGGACGTTGCAATTGTTCACAGACTGGTCGCTCTCATCAGAATGACAAGACACTTCCGGTCTGCAGGTGATAGCACTCAATTGGGAAGAAACGCCCTACTGCCCCCTACTGACCAATGTGAATACAGATAAATGTGTAATGACAGCTCCAAAAACGAATTCAAACCACAAAATAAAATAAATAAATCAACACAAAAATGTGACACATTATGGGTGGGTCACATATGCATGTACAGTAGATGGCAGTATTGTCCTGTTTAAAAGTGTCACAACATTGCTGTTTACGGCAGACGAACTGCTTTACGGTAGACGAAAACTTGACTGCTGTTGTTGTGTGTTGTTACCGCTCTTGGAGGACGTTAATGAAACAGCCTAACAATAAACCCACATAAGAAACCAAGAACTCGCCCTCGATCATTAGCTGTTTATATTGTGGGAAAGCGGACGTGTGAACAGGCTGTCAACACGTCACTCAGGTCCGCATGGAGCTGGAGGGGGCGTAGCCTCCAGCTCCGCCTGAATTTCGGGAGAAAATTTGTCCCGGGGGGTTTTCGGTAGAGGCGCTGAATTTCGGGAGTCTCCCGGAAAATCCGGGAGGGTTGGCAAGTATGCCTAGCAGGCTTTATTATCGGATTAGTCGATTAATCATTAGGATAATCATTGACTAATCGACTATCAAAATAATTGCAGCCTTACTATGGATACAATTAAAACCATTTTACTTATCAATATTCAATCTCTGAGAAATCATTAACAGCATTTTTACTGCCTGAAAGGCTTTGACTTCTCACGTCCAAATTCACACGTTTGATACCACAGTCCGCTGCTAGCATGCCATGCAAGTGCCCTCGCTGTTCAACCTGACAGCATCAGAAACCTGAAGTAAACATTAACGTGACATGATGATTGTAAGTTTCTGTGATCAAAGCGTATTGCTCAGGGGCGCCACCGGCCATAAACCCATGACCTTTCCTCGGAGCGATAATCCAGTCTGCAGCAGGAGTTTCACAACAGAGCACAACAAATGATACAAGATTTGAAGTCCCAAGACGGTTCATAAACGCGAGAGGTTTTTGCTTGACCTCCAAAGACACTGGCTTTGATGCATCGTATGGATACCACCACATGTCCATCCTCTGTGATGTCGCGCATTATGATGGCTTAAGATTCAATGAAAACAACAACAAAAAAACTAAAATTCGTTTGTGACGTTTCATCAAATGATAATTGGATCTGGAGCAGTGGAATGTTAAAAAATAGAAAAATTAAACGCTGGATTTAAAGAAGTAAAAAGTAAAACTGCTCAATACATTGCCGCAGTGTTGATGTTTGATGCTGGCGTATCAGATTTCCGCCATTTAAGCTTCCGAGAAATTTCAACAAGTGTATTTTTTTTCTTTAGCACTTGACTTGAATGTAGTGTTACCTCGGTTTTCCTACGTCTCACTTTTTGGCTAAGATTGTTGCCAAAATGTCATTCTTTGTATATTGAGCGTTACAAACTGGTCGGTTTGCTCATGTATAATTCCGTAGAATCAAGTGCCCAAAACAAAGAATCCCAGGCATTGGTGACTCATTGATCATTTTAATTGAATAGGACTGCAAAATAAGACACCATAGAGCTAACAGAAATGGTAAATGCCAGCACCAGGATTCGGCATCAAGCATCGATGGGAACCGGGTCTAACAATGCGATTCTCCAAAAACCATCAACATTTTTAAACAAGCAGCTAACTATAGCTATATACACCATGTGGAGCCGCTCCCATGAGTCAATAATCCTCCATTACACCAAATAAACTGTAGTTCTTAAGTATCATTATCATACTTGCCAACCCTCCCGATTTCCCTGGGAGACTTCGGAATTTCAGTGCCCCTGCCGAAAATCTCCCAGGGCAACCATTCTCCCGAATTTCTCCCGATTTCCACCCGGACAACAATATTGGGGGCGTGCCTTAAAGACACTGCCTTTAGAGTCCTCTCTCACCTGAAAATGAGACTATTATATATGTCTCCGTTATCCATAGGTTTATCTATAACCCATAAAGTAGGCCGGCACAGAGCTATTTCTCAGCGTGTGTTTATTCCAGCCGGCACGTTAATACACTGACACACAACATCCGGATTCCCATCATGCATTGCTTCAAAACTACGGCAAGTAGTAATGTCCAAAAACATAACAGAGACGAAACAGAAGAACGAAGAAGAGACATGGCGACGACGAGTAAGAAGAATTACGCTTGCAAGTTCCAAAATGATTGGAAAAAATAATTTCAGTTCATCCAGGACAGCTCGAAGGGGAAGGGGTATGCTGCCTGCAAATTTTGTACATCAGACTTCTCCATTGAACACGGTGGCCGAACGGATATACTCATTCATGAAGTGAATTCAGAGGTCTCAAGGTTGGCAAGTATGATTATTATCACTGGAGGACAGGAGGACTAGGCTAAACATGCTACACACAGTAGAAGAGCTAAATTCCTTCATTCATACATTTCCTGAACTGAAATATTTCAAGGGGGCAAGAATTTTGTCCCTCGCAGTTTGTAGGGTGTTTTCATCAAGGTGTGTACCAAGCAGCGTGTGGGTGAGCAGTCAGAGTGAGGAGTAGTGGGACATAGAAAGGATTTCTAAAACTTATTTTAGCCTCTTTACTGCTCATTTCAATCAATCAATCAATGTTTACTTATATAGCCCGAAATCCCGAGTGTCTCAAAGGGCTGCACAAGCCACAACGACATCCTCGGTTCAGATCCCACATCAGGGCAAGAAAAAAACTCAACCCAATGGGATAACAATGACAAACCTTGGAGGGGACCGCCTCATTTGTCCACTATTTTTTTGCAAACGTTTATTTTGGCGAAGATTTATGACGTTTGTCGCCTTTTTGATGAAGTGTAGGTTGATGCGACCTGATCAATCAGAATGCAGTTACATAGGATATATATATATATATATATATATATATATATATATATATATATATATATATATATATATATATATATATATCGGTGACAAAGGCTGCCCTTTGTCACCGATTCTGTTCATAACTTTTATGGACAGAATTTCTAGGCGCAGTCAAGGCGTTGAGGGGATCCGGTTTGGTGGCTGCAGGATTAGGTCTCTGCTTTTTGCAGATGATGTGGTCCTGATGGCTTCATCTGGCCAGGATCTTCAGCTCTCACTGGATCGGTTCGCAGCCGAGTGTGAAGCGACTGGGATGAGAATCAGCACCTCCAAGTCCGAGTCCATGGTTCTCGCCCGGAAAAGGGTGGAGTGCCATCTCCGGGTTGGGGAGGAGACCCTGCCCCAAGTGGAGGAATTCAAGTACCTAGGAGTCTTGTTCACGAGTGAGGGAAAAGTGGATCGTGAGATCGACAGGCGGATCGGTGCGGCATCTTCAGTAATGCGGACGCTGTATCGATCCGTTGTGGTGAAGAAGGAGCTGAGCCGGAAGGCAAAGCTCTCAATTTACCGGTCGATCAAAGTTCCCATCCTTACCTATGGTCATGAGCTCTGGGTTATGACCGAAAGGACAAGATCACGGGTACAGGCGGCCGAAATGAGTTTCCTCCACCGGGTGGCGGGGCTCTCCCTTAGAGATAGGGTGAGAAGCTCTGCCATCCGGGGGGGGGCTCAAAGTAAAGCCACTGCTCCTCCACATCGAGAGGAGCCAGATGAGGTGGTTCGGGCATCTGGTCAGGATGCCACCCGAACGCCTCCCTCGGGAGGTGTTTAGGGCACGTCCAACCGATAGGAGGCCACGGGGAAGACCCAGGACACGTTGGGAAGACTATGTCTCCCGGCTGGCCTGGGAACGCCTCGGGATCCCCCAGGAGGAGCTGGACGAAGTGGCTGGGGAGAGGAAAGTCTGGGCTTCCTTGCTTAGGCTGCTGCCCCCGCGACCCGACCTCGGATAAGCGGAAGAAGATGGATGGATGGATAGATGGATATATATATGATTTATTTTCCCATATGAAAGAGGTCTGTGTCGGATTTGAAAGAAATCGGATCACATTGATATGAAAAAAATCATGTACCGTATTTTCCAGACTATAGAGCGCACCAGTATATTACCCACACCCACTAAATTTTAGGGGGAGGGGGGGGGGATATGTTACCATATATTAGCCACACCCACTACATTTTAGGGGGGAAAAATATTTTACCATATATTCGCCATTGCGAAATTAGTTATTTACACTGAAAGATTCTGTAAATGCTTATTTACAGTACATACTTTAATCGTTTCCAAACAGTGTCTGTAACATGGCAGTAAAACGGCGGATCACACAAAACAGAACTCATCGTCATGGACCCACTAGCTGTGGAGACTAGCTTTCCAATCAGCTACACAGACTCAATAACTCCACGGTGACGTTTTTGGTCAATTTGCTGAGGAGTTTGTAAAACTGAAACCATTAAAAAAAAGCATACCATTCAAGGTAATAATACTAATACACGTGCTAGCATATTAGCTATTGCTAACGACGCTAGCGTCATGACATTACAATTGCATGTACAAATATGCATGAAAACACTCCAACAGACATCACACATGGGACGGTTTAGTAAGTATGAATTGCATTAGTTATATTGAAAAGAATTAGTCAGGTCCGGTGGCCATGGATGAAGTGCTAGCTGTCCAGAGTCGGGACCCGGGGTGGACCGCTCGCCTGTGCATCGGTTGGGGACATCTCTGCGCTGCTGAACCGACTCCGCTCGGGATGGTCTCCTGCTGGCCCCACTATGGACTGGACTCTCACTATTATGTTAGATCCACTATGGACTGGACTTTCACATTATGCTAGACCCACTCGACGTCCATTGCATCCGGTCTCCCCTAGAGGGGGGGGGGGGTCACCCACATCTGCGGTCCTCTCCAAGGTTTCTCATAGTCATTCACATTGACATCCCACCTGGGTGAGTTTTTCCTTGCCCTTATGTGGGCTCTGAACCGAGGATGTCGTTGTGGCTTTTGCAGCCCTTTGAGACACTTGTGATTTAGGGCTATATAAATAAACATTGATTGATTGATTGATTGACCAACAAGTCTCGAATTAAGAGATTTCATTGGTCATTGATATGAATTTCACATTGTTTTTCAGCATGAAAAAGTATTAAAAATATATATATTTGTGTGTCTGGAAGGCAGTACTGTTCCGGTAATTGGATGTAAATGTATTCTTATGAAGAAAATACCACAAGTGTTCTCTTCTTTGTATTCTTTCATAGTAGTTGTTTCCCCAAAACATGATTAAGACTGCTGATTTTTTTTTGCATATAGTCATTGTGATTGTCAAACTATTGCCCTATAAATCATTTAAGGAGCTACAGTATGTCTGCAATACTCAAGCCCAGGGAAACCATCAGTTTTGGGCGAAACACAGCACAATTGATGAATTATTGATGAAAGTAAGCAGGGAATGGTGTTGCAGAACACTACCAAGTTAACCATCATGACACTTACAATGCTAGACACTGTCTGTGTTTACACAAGCAAGAAAATTCCTTTAGCATTCCCAGGGTAATTTTTTTCCCCCATCTACTATGATAAAGGCGGGGATAATACGCAAAATATGAGCGACAGAGCAGAGATATGTTTTGATAGAGAATAAGCAGGCATTAATTTCTATATGTCTATACCTGTTCCCTCCACACTGCGCCCTTCTTCCACATCATTTCAATTAATGTGGTATCCTGGAGACTATGTTGCTATTTACCAGGGCGGGGATGGGGAAAAATGGAAGCAGCCGCCGTTGTTGGTTTAAGCTTTGCAGGCAGAAATAATAAAATTGATTTGCTTTAAGGTGGCTGGCCTTATAAGAGCCAGACTAGTAGATGATAAAAGCAGGGGGCTTAAGGCTGAAAGAAAAAGGCACGTCAACAGTAAGCAGGCGTACGGCGAGCGCTTATATTCCGCTTGACAAATGTCATGACAAATTATAAAAGCAAATCAAAGGCAGTTAGATTAAGTTATTAGACTGGAGGGGGAAGGATGAAGCTCCAGGAATATAAATAGGCACAAGCCAACAACATTGGCTAATATCATTAACATGTATCACAGTGGAGATAAAAGAAAGGGAAAATAATTGTTTTCATTCGAAATGTGCAAACTGTATCGTCTAAAACAGTGGTCCCCAACCACCGGGCCGCAGCCCGGACCGATTGGTACCGGGCCGCACAAGAAAAAAAAAAAAAAAAAAAAAAAAAATGTTTTATTTTTTTTTTAATTAAATCAACATAAATACACAATATATACACTAAATATCAATGTATATCAATACAGTCTGCAGGGATACAGTCCGTAAGCAAACATTATTGTATTTCTTTATATGTCCGCGGGACAAATTTTCAAGCGTTGACCGGTCCGCAACTACAAAAAGGTTGGAGACCACTGGTCTAAAACACAGGTGTCAAAGTCACATCGCAGTTATGTTTGGCCCCAGAGGGCCGCTTCTAACACTGAATACTATTATTACTCAATTGTTTTATGCATTTTATTAGTAGATTTTTTTTAAACTAAAATGTAAAAAAAAATATGGTAAGTTGCAGTAATTTCACCTTAAAATGTTGTGTATTTTACTGTAAATAGAAAAACAGTACTGCTGTTTTTATGGTTAAAAAACCGGCTCAGTTGCCTAAATTTTACTGTAAAATGTACATGACTGTTTTACTGTAAATAACAAAAATGACAATTTTACAGCAAAATGTTGGCACCTGAGCTGCCAGTTTGTTTGTTTTTTGGACCGCAAATCAACAATTGTTGATTTTTAGGTGTATTACTGTACATGCCAAAACGGCAGCAAAGTTTATTACAGTACAAAAAGTACTGTTTTTTTTTCATTTAGAGAAAAATGCTGTAAAAACCACAGCAAATTTCACAATTTTACCATGAAATCTATTGCTACTTTTACATTGGACAATTTGATGGATAACTTGCTTTGAAATAATTATTATTAGTATTTATTTATATTTAAAAAATGGTTTGAATGTTTGATAACATATTTTTGCATTATCAGACAATATTTAAGTTAACATAATTTGCGATTACATGGAGTACATATAGGGCTGCAACAACTAATCGATTAAATCGATTAAAATCGATTATAAAAATAGTTGGCGATTAATTTAGTCATCGATTCGTTGGATCTATGCTATGCGCATGCGCAGAGGCTACTTTATTTTTATTTTATTTTATTTTACTTTTATTTTTTATTTTTTTATAAACCTTTATTTATAAACTGCAACATTTACAAACAGCTGAGACACAATAATCAAAATAAGTATGGTGCCAGTATGCTGTTTTTTTTCCAATATGTAGAAATGTAGTTTGTCTCTTTTATCCGATTATTAATCGATTAATCGAAGTAATAATCGACAGATTAATCGATCATCAAATTAGTTGTTAGTTGCAGCCCTAAGTACATATATATGTTTTCTCCCAAAATAGAAAGAAAGAATACATTTAGTCAGAAAAGTGACAGTACTTTATTGATACATATTATTTCCAGGCTTTCGAGGGCCAAATAAAATGAAGTGGTGGGCCATATTAATGAAAATTTTACTAATCATTTACTTGTTTGTAAAAGTTGAATAAGCAGCACAGTCACAGTATAAATACATATTTTTTTAATGAATTAATCATCTTTGTTGTTCGTAAGCACATGCCTAAAATAATTTAAGCTGCATTTAGAAGTCGATGGAAAAATGAGAGCCATTAAATATGTGTAGGCTTTAGGCTTGTCTTGATACCGGTACCAAAATGTATTTTGATACTTTTCTAAATAAAGGGGACCACAAAAACGTTGCATTATTGGCTTTATTTTAACAAAAAATCTTAGATTACATAAAACATCTGTTTCTTATTGCAATCCAACAACAATTTTGTCCTTAAATAAATTAGTGCACATACTATACAACTTGTCAATTTTACCATTGAATCTACTGCTACGTTTACATTGCACAATTTGATGGATAACTTGCTTTGAAATCATTATTATTAGAGTTTATTTATATTTAAAAAATGGTTTGAATGTTTGATAATATATTTGTGTATAATTAGACAATATTTATCATAATTTAAGTCAACATAATTTGCGATTAAATGAGAAAAGTATTATTTTTTTTCCCAAAATAGAAAGAAAGAATACATTTAGTAAGAAAAGTTACAGTACTTTACATATTATTTCCAAGCTTTCGAGGGCCAAATAAAATGAAGTGGTGGTCTAAAATGTGTGCTTATTAGGGGTGCAAAGATTTGTCGCCAATATGATTTGTTGTCTACAAATACATATGTTGACATAGTCGTGACGTCATCACTCGTGTTTTTCCGGAGGACGCAAGTCATCACAGCAACTCGCATAAACATCGCGGGTAAAAACATGTAAAGTGTGGGAATATTTCCTCCTTTTCTTGTTAAAAATATAAATACCTTGATCATTTTGCAAAGCAGATTTTGTTTTGTGACACTATATCTGCGATACGGGAGCATTAATAGTGGAGAAACATCGGACATCTGGAAGATTGTTAGCTTGTACCTTGTTAGAGAGCTATCAAGTGTGAGACGAAGTAGTGTGAAACTATTGATTTAACTATCAACTTAGCCAAAGTCCGACAGCTAAACTTTGCCTAAATCAATTCATGTACTTTTTAAAGCAGTGTCAATTAGCAATAAAATGAAGAAAGGCACAATAACAAACGCAATCGCACACACTTAAACATTAAGCATCAATGCGCCGGAATTATAAGATTAAACATACAATCTATTAGTTAGCTAAAATGTTAAGAACTAATCAATGACAATTATATTTATTGAGTCCATTAGAACGGGCAGCACGGTGGAAGAGGGGTTAGTGCGTCTGCCTCACAATACGAAGGTCCTGAGTAGTCTTGGGTTCAATCCCGGGCTCGGGATCTTTCTGTGTGGAGTTTGCATGTTCTCCCCGTGACTGTGTGGGTTCTCTCCGGGTACTCCGGCTTCCTCCCACTTCCAAAAACATGCACCTGGGGATAGGTTGATTGGCAATACTAAATTGGCCCTTGTGTGTGAATGAGAGTGTGAGTGTTGTCTGTCTATCTGTGTTGGCCCTGCGATGAGATGGCGACTTGTCCAGGGTGTACCCCGCCTTCCGCCCGATTGTAGCTGAGATAGGCTCCAGCGCCCCCCGCGACCCCGAAGGGAATAAGCGGTAGAAAATGGATGGATGGATGAGTCCATTAGAACGCTAAAATGCAAGGAATTAATCAATTATCAATAATATATCAGTGTGTAGCTTTTAAAACATCATCACAAAATGCTTGTTTCTTTTTTGAGCATGTTAGTTTTGTTACTTTATCGTTTGTTGGTATTGCTATTTTAACGGCCATTTTAGTACATTAAAAATATACTTGTTTTATTTTGCGCTTGTCCTGTCCTTACTTTTAAAGTGACAAACGTTTAATAGCATCAGCATGCGACTGTGAGTTGTTCTTGTTTGCGGATGACTCGGCCCTGCTGGTATCAGACAAGGACAAGTCACAGGTGGAGAAAATCCTCAGTGCTGAACTCTGTAGAACATGCACCTGGCTCGCTGACAACAAGCTATCCATACACTTGGGTAAAATGGAATCCATCCTGTTTGGGTCCCACATGAACCTTAAGAAAGTCAATGACTTCACTATAAAAGTGGGTGACATTGTTATCACCAGGAAAGATGAGGTCACCTACCTAGGTTCCATTCTCGAGGCTAATCTTTCCTGTGATAAAATGGCAACTAAGGTAATCAAAAAGGTCAACCAACAAACGAGATTTCTCTATAGGATCTCCTCTCTGGTCAACAAAAGCACCATGAGGATTCTAGCAGGAACTCTCGTTCAACCCTTTTTCGATTACGCATGCACTTCCTGGTACCCTAGCACCTCCAAAACCCTCAAACCTAAACTCCAAACATCCCAGAACAAGCTAGTCAGATTACTTCTAGACCTCCACCCCAGATCCCACCTCACTCCTACCCACTTCTCCAAAGTGGGCTGGCTCAGGGTGGAGGACAGAGTAAAACAACTTGCACTGAGCATAGTCTATAAAATCCACTACACTTCCCTGATACCGAAGTACATGTCAAACTACTTCCTTAACGTAAATGACTGCCATAACCACAACACCAGGGGGAGCTCCACTAACCACGTTAAGCCCAGATTCCTATCTAACAAAGGTCTTAACTCATTCTCTTTCTATGCCACATCAATGTGGAATGCGCTCCCAACAGGTATAAAAGAAAGGGCATCTCTATCCTCCTTCAAAACTGCAATAAAAGTACACCTCCAGGCAACTTCAACCCTAAACTAACACCATTCCCAGATTGTTAATAATCAAATGTAAATAATCAAATGTAGATACTTTTTCTTATGCTTTCTGATCTCTCTCTCTCTATGTCCACTACTTGCTGACATATCCTACTAAGTCAGACCTACACTGTTTCAATATTCATTTCTCTGTTCTCAATTGTTGATGACTGAAGTGATGATAACAACCAAACCTACCCCCCCCCCCCCCCCCTCCACATCCCACACCCCGGATTGTAAATAATGTAAAGAATTCAATGTATATACCTTGATGATTATCTTGTGTGATGACTGTATTATGATGATAGTACATATGATAGTATATATCTGTATCATGAATCAATTTAAGTGGACCCCGACTTAAACAAGTTGAAAAATTTATTCGGGTGTTACCATTTAGTGGTCAATTGTACGGAATGTGTACTTCACTGTGCAATCTACTAATAGAAGTCTCAATCAATCAATCAAAGCTATTAAAAATGCTTGAAACAGCCTAATGACTAGCATAGTGACACTATGAATAAATAATTATGAAGGAATTAGTCATCTTTGTTGTTAGTAAGCACATGCCTAAAAGTATCTCAAGCTGAATTGAAATGTTAATGTTATAATCCAACTAGTCGACAAATCGGTAAGATAGTCGAGGACTAGTAGACTACCAAAATAGTCGTTAGTTGCAGCCCTAGTGATTGCGATTTATTTTATTTGTTTAAATGATGAGGGAGAGGAAGTCATGTTACATTTAGACTGTCAATCAACAAGCTATTGTCTCAAGTTACTACACATTAGGACAATATGCAATAATCAAAAATATTTGAGTGTTTGCTTATTGCTAAATAATTATTTGTTTAAGGAGTTATCCAGCTTAATGTAGACAGGGCCTTAGAACAGAGTGATCAATCTATACTCAAAGGAATATGACTCAGAAGTAGTTTACGGTGCATTCAAGGACCGCTGAACAGAGTAGGACACCACAATGCCCACCAGAACACTTATCAGTGAAGCATAAACAATACAAAACATGCAAAAAAGCAGTCTATTTATTTTAGTTTTTTAAAAAGTCAGAAGACTTCAGCACTTTTTGAGCACAATAAACCATGATATAACATTTTCATATTGTTACGTACCTAGTCTAAAAATGTTTGCTTTGCTCTTCATGTTTTTTTGCTCATATTTTGTTCCTCCCACAGCACTCATAAAAATGACTTGCGCATGCCGCATGGCGAAATATACAAATTAGACAGTGACATCATCAACAACCCCTCCCTCCCACACTCATTGCCACATATAGACCTCAGTTCTGTGGGAAATCCATCTATTTTCTACCGCTTGTCCCTTACAGGGTCGCGGGGGGTGCTGGAGCCTATCTCAGCTACATTCGGGCGGAAGGCGGAGTACACCCTGGACAGGTCGCCACCTCATCGCAAGGCCAACACAGATAGACAAACAACATTCACACACTAAGGTCAATTTAGTGTTGCCAATCAAACTATCCCCAGGTGCATTTCTTATAAGCCAGTATTTTAAAGGGGAACATTATCACCAGACCTATGTAAGCGTCAATATATACCTTGATGTTGCAGAAAAAAGACGCCTTTCTATTATTCGCTCTCGGAGCGATGACGTCACAACGTGACGTCACATCGGGAAGCAATCCGCCATTTTCTCAAACACATTACAAACACCGAGTCAAATCAGCTCTGTTATTTTCCGTTTTTTCGACTGTTTTCCGTACCTTGGAGACATCATGCCTCGTCGGTGTGTTGTCGGAGGGTGCAACAACACGAACAGGGACGGATTCAAGTTGCACCAGTGGCAAGAAATTGGACGTTTGTTCCGCACACTTTACCGACGAAAGCTATGCTACGACAGAGATGGCAAGAATGTGTGGATATCCTGCGACACTCAAAGCAGATGCATTTCCAACTGGACTGGACAGATCAGCTTTCAGGAAAAGAGAGCGGATGAGGGTATGTCTACAGAATATATTAATTGATGAAAACTGGGCTGTCTGCACTCTCAAAGTGCATGTTGTTGCCAAATGTATTTCATATGCTGTAAACCTAGTTCATAGTTGTTAGTTTCCTTTAATGCCAAACAAACACATACCAATCGTTGGTTAGAAGGCGATCGCCGAATTTGTCCTCGCTTTCTCCCGTGTCGCTGGCTGTCGTGTCGTTTTCGTCGGTTTCGCTTGCATACGGTTCAAACCGATATGGCTCAATTGCTTCAGTTTCTTCTTCAATTTCGTTTTCGCTACCTGCCTCCACACTACAACCATCCGTTTCAATACATGCGTAATCTGTTGAATCGCTTAAGCCGCTGAAATCCGAGTCTGAATCCGAGCTAATGTCGCTATATCTTGCTGTTCTATGCGCCATGTTTGTTTGAGTTGGCATCACTATGTGACGTCACAGGAAAATGGACGGGTGTATATAACGATGGTTAAAATCAGGCACTTTGAAGCTTTTTTTTAGGGATATTGCGTGATGGGTAAAATTTTGAAAAAAACTTCGAAAAATAAAATAAGCCACTGGGGACTGATTTTTAATGGTTTTAACCCTTCTGAAATTGTGATAATGTTCCCCTTTAAGGCTGAAATGAACAATATTCCATCAGAAAAATCACTGGCATCTAAGCTTCAGCATCACAAGAGCAAAGTAAGTAATGACAAAATGCTTGAATGCACCACACAGTGATTAGCGGGGTGCAACGTGGTTTCTATTTTTTTCCACGCCGTGTCTTGCTGGTGTAAAAGATAAGGCTAATTAACTTGGCAGCATTTGCATCTCGACTTCAGTGTTGTCAGAAAAGAGCACAGCCGTCCGTGGCTGGCTAATCAAATGTTTGATTTGAGAGGAAATGGCGCCTTTCACTTCTGACGCTCCCTACAAAAAAAGACCCCTCCAAAGTCCCGCAGAAAGGCTGTCGGCTGCGTCCCCTTTTTTTCCTGCACATTCCCCTTCTCCACTTTACATTCCTGAGTTCAACCCCCACCACCCTCCTCCTAGGTTTCTACTACCGCCACACAGGCTGCGCTCATTACGGCGGATTTGCATGTCTGCTCCGGAGCTGCATGAGAGGAGATGAAACAGAACTCCCAGTGGCTGCCTCTGCACAGCTTCACACATCTGACAGAAGAGAGCGCCACGTTGGGCCCTAGATACTGCCGGCAAACACCCGACGCAGACTTCACAAGGATGCCGCCCCGCACCATGAATGCATTGAGCTTACATACATACATACAGTACATAGAGTACATGCTGGGGCTGGGGGACTAAATTGGGCAAACAAGCTTCCGGCACCTGCTTGCAACTTTGCTCAGGTGATCAGGACCACACAGTTGTGACATCTGTCTACATCCCGTACTTCACCATCTACCTATTTTTAGACAGCCCCAAGCCTCGTTACGCACATTTTCAAGCTCCTGCCGATGTTGCAGTATGACTTTAATGCACCAAAACATTAAGTCGTTGACAAATCGCACAATTCTAACACTTTGTGAAACCACCAAACTTGACACGTTCTTATGCCGACAACAATTAATTAATTTGAATTCAAACACCACTAGGTGCCAGTATCGCTCTGCAGACGCCTTCCTCTTCCCGGTTGTTTTCACACTGTGAGCAGTTTTACTTGATTGTAGTTTTGCTTAAAAGCCTACTGAAATGATTTTTTTTTTTATTTAAATGGGGATAGCAGATCCATTCTATGTGTCATACTTGATCATTTCGCGATATTGCCATATTTTTGCTGAAAGGATTTAGTAGAGAACATCGACGATAAAGTTCGCAACTTTTGGTCGCTGATAAAAAAAAAGCCTTGCCTGTACCGGAAGTAGTGTGACGTCACTAGTTGAAAGTCTCCTCACATTTTCCCATTGTTTACACCAGCAGCGAGAGCGATTCGGACTGAGAAAGCGTCGATTACCCCATTAATTTGAGCGAGGATGAAAGATTCGTGGATGAAAAACGTGAGAGTGAAGGACTAGAGTGCAGTGCAGGACGTATCTTTTTTCGCTCTGACCGTACCTTAGGTACAAGGGCTCATTGGATACCACACTCTCTCCTTTTTCTATTGTGGATCACGGATTTGTATTTTAAACCACCTCGGATACTATATCCTCTTGAAAATGAGAGTCGAGAACGCGAAATGGACATTCACAGTGACTTTTATCTCCACGACAATACATCGGTGAAGCACTTTAGCTAAGGAGCTAACGTGATAGCATCGGGCTTAACTGCAGATAGAAACAAAAGAAATAAACCCCTGACTGGAAAGATAGACATAAAATCAACAATACTATTAAACCATGGACCTGTAACTACACGGTTAATGCTTTCTAGCCTGGCAAAGCTTAACAATGCTGTTGCTAACATTGAAGCTAACTTAGCTACGGACCTCGACAGAGCTATGCTAAAAACATTAGCTCTCCACCTACGCCAGCTCTCATCTGCTCATCAACACCGAAGCTCACCTGCGTTCCAGCAATCGACGGAGCGACGAAGGACTTCACCCGATCATCGATGCGGTCGGCGGCTAGCGTCGGATAGCGCGTCTGCTATCCAAGTCAAAGTCCTCCTGGTTGTGTTGCTGTAGCCAGACGCTAATACACCGATCGCACCTACAGGTTTGTTCTTTGCGGTCTCCATTGTTCATTAAACAAATTGCAAAAGATTCACCAACACAGATGTCCAGAATACTGTGGAATTTAGCAATGAAAAAAGACGATTTAAGCTGGCAACAGACCTATTCCAAAATGTCTAATTCAACTATTGACGTCACGTGCATACGTCATCATACATAGACGTTTTCAACCGGAAGTTTCCCGGGAAATTTAAAATTGCACTTTATAAGTTAACCCGGCCGTATTGGCATGTGTTGCAATGTTAAGATTTCATCATTGATATATAAACTATCAGACTGCGTGGTCGGTAGTAGTGGGTTTCAGTAGGCCTTTAAAGGGGAACTGGACTTTTTTGAAATGTTGCCTATCGTTCACAATCATTATGAGAGACAAGAAGACACGTTTTTTTTTTGTTTTTTTTTAGGATTTTTAAGATGATAAAAAACGCTTGGAAGATGCGGCTAAGGGAAGTCACCGTAGTAGCATTCAAAGCCCTCTAAAACTGTAAAACCCTCCAATAGTGTTGTCCCGATACCAATATTTTGGTACCGGTACCAACATTATTTTGATACTTTTCTAAATAAAGGGGACCACAAAAAATGGCATTATTGGATTTATTTTAACAAAAAATCTTAGGGTACATTAAACATATGTTTCTTATTGCATTTTGTCCTTAAATAAACTAGTGAACATACAAGACAACTTGTCTTTTAATAGTACCGTATTTTCCGCACTATTAGCCGCACCTAAAAACCACAAATTTACTCAAAAGCTGACAGTGCGGCTTATAACCCGGTGCGCTTTATATATGGATTAATATTAAGATTCATTTTCATAAAGTTTAGGTCTCGCAACTACGGTAAACAGCCGCCATCTTTTTTCCCCGTAGAAGAGGAAGCGCTTCTTCTTCTACGCCAAGCAACCGCCAAGGTAAGCACCCGCCCCCATAGAAGAGGAAGCGCTTCTTCTTCTACTGTAAGCAACCACCCGCCCCCGTAGAAGAAGAAGAAGTGCACGGATATTACGTTTCATTTCCTTTGTGTGTTTACATCTGTAAAGACCACAAAATGGCTCCTACTAAGCGACAGGTTTCCGGTTCATGAAAAGACGCAATCTCTCCATCCGCACACGGACTACTATTTCACAGCAACTGCCTAAAGACTTTCAAGAAAAGCTGGCTACTTTCCGTGCATATTGTAAAAACAAGATAGCTGAAAAAAAGATCCGGCCAGAGAACATTATCAACATGGACGAGGTTCCACTGACTTTTGATATTCCTGTGAACCGCACTGTGGATACAACGGGAGCACGTACGGTGAATATTCGCACCACAGGGAATGAGAAGTCATCCTTCACTGTGGTTCTAGCTTGCCATGCTAATGGCCAGAAACTTCCACCCATGGTGATATTCAAAAGGAAGACCTTGCCAAAAGAGACCTTTCCAGCCGGCGTCATCATAAAAGCTAACTCGAAGGGATGGATGGATGAAGAAAAGATGAGCGAGTGGTTAAGGGAAGTTTACGCGAAGAGGCCAGGTGGCTTTTTTCACGCAGCTCCGTCCATGTTGATGTACGACTCCATGCGCGCCCACATCACGCTGGTTTTTAATATATTATTAAAGTTTGACTGACCTATCTGACTGTTTTTTGACATTCCCTTTAGCGCAGTTAGATGCGGCTTATAACACGGGGCGGCTTATAGGTGGACAAAGTTTTGAAATATGCCGTTCATTGAAGGCGCGGCTTATAACCCAGGGCGGCTTATGGTGCGGAAAATACGGTAAGTAAGCAAACAAAGGCTCCTAATTTAGCTGCTGACGTATGCAGTAACATACTGTGTCATTTATCATTCTATGCATTTTTAAAGTGACTTAGAGGTAGAATTGATTGCTCCCATTAGCTGCATTGCTAGCCACCAAGAACAAGCCGATTTATACATGCTAGAATGCAAAAAAAACCCACAAAAAAAACCCTTTAAATTAGGGATGTCCGATAATATCGGACTGCCGATATTATCGGCCGATAAATGCTTTAAAATGTAATATCGGAAATTATCGGTATCGGTATCAAAATTATCGGTAACGGTTTCAAAAAGTAACATTTTTGACTTTTTAAAACGCCGCTGTGTACATGGACGTAGGGAGAAGTACAGAGCGCCAAAAACCCTAAAAGGCACTGACTTTGCGTGCCGGCCCAGTCACATAATATCTACGGCTTTCACACACACAAATGAATGCCATGCATACTTTGTCAACAGCCATACAGGTCACACTGAGGGTGGCCGTATAAACAACTTTAACACTGTTACGAATATGCGCCACACTGTGAACCCACACCAAACAAGAATGACAAACACATTTTGGGAGAACATCCGCACCGTAACACAACATAAACACAACAGAACAAATACCCAGAACCCCTTGCAGCACTAACTCTTCCGGGACGCTACAATATACACCCCCCGCTACCCCCTCCCCACCTCAACCCTACTTTTACTGTAGCTATTAAGATACGTCTTTCAAAGGTAATTTGACAACTTCCCTCTACTCCTCCTCCTTATTGGCGACCTAATCCTGTACATATGCAGCAGAAGAGATCACACAAGGATCACAGGATCAGGCAACAGTGCACTTTTTATTTTTGTCGTTTGAGACTGTATTACCACATCCCAATGAGCCGACTAATTCCTACCATTGGGCATACTTGCCAACCCTCCCGATTTTCCCGGGAGACTCACGAATTTCAGTGCCCCTCCCGAAAATCTCCCGGGGCAACCATTCTCCCGAATTTCTCCCGATTTCCACCCGGACAACAATATTGGGGGCGTGCCTTAAAGGAACTGCCTTTAGAGTCCTCTCTCACCTGAAAAGGAGACTATTATATATGTCTCTGTTATCCATAGGTTATTTATAACCCATAAAGTAGGCAGGCACGGAGCTATTTCTCAGCGTGTGTTTATTCCAGCCGGCACGTTAATACACTGACCCACAACATCCGGATTCCCATCATGCATTGCTTCAAAACCACGGCAAGTAGTAATGTCCAAAAATATAACAGAGACGAAGCAGAAGAACGAAGAAGAGACATGGCGACGACGAGTAAGAAGAAGAAGTACGCTTGCAAGTTCCAAAATGATTGGAAAAAATAATTTCAGTTCATCGAGGACAGCTCGAAGGGGAAGGGGTATGCTGCCTGCAAATTTTGTAGATCAGACTTCTCCATTGAACACGGTGGCCTAACGGATATACTCATTCATGAACGGATTTTATATATATAATAAATACTTTAAAATATATATATATAAGGTGTGTCCAAACTTTTGGCCTGTACTAATATATAGATATATATATATACACACACACACACACACACACACACACACACACACACACACACACACACACACACACACATATATATATATATATATATATACACATACATCAATATATATATATATATAATAAATACTTGAAAATATATACACCCCCCCCCCCACCCCCCCCCCCCAAAAAAAACATGTTTTCAGTTATTTCACCTTTTTTTGTTAAATACATAACTCCACATGTGATCATTTATAGTTTTTAATGCCTTCAGTGACAATCTACAATGTAAATAGTCATGAAAATAAAGAAAACACATTGAATAAGCTTTTGGCCTGTACTAATATATAGATATATATATATAGATACACACACACACACACACACACACACACACACACACACACACACACACACATATATATATATATATATATATATACATATATACATATGTATATATATATATATATATATATACACAGTACAGTATATATATATATATATATATATATATATGTATGTGTGGGAAAAAAAATCACAAGACTATTTCATCTCTACAGGCCTGTTTCATGAGGGGGGGTACCCTCAATCATCAGGAGATTTTAATGGGAGCATTCACATACCATGGTTTATATAGGGCACAGAGTGGGTGGGTACAGGCTGGCGTAGGGGCGTGGTGATTGGCTCATGTGTTACCTAGGAGGTGTTTCCGTCTGTGGCGGCATGCTGTTACAATTTCGCTGCGCTTGTTGAGGGATGACAGGTCTGGACGGTAAATAATAAACAGTTTCTCTTTCAAGCATAGGTTGCATCTTTTATTACCACTATTGTAAGGTGTGCTGGATGCAAGAATTTGCCATGTTATTGAATATTCAACATCATTGTCTTTGAGGTCCCAAATGTGTTTGCTGAGTTCTGTGGTATTCCGCAGGTTTTGGTTCCTGAAAGAAGCCTTGTGATTGTTCCATCTGGTTTTGAATTCTCCCTCGGTTAATCCTACATATGTGTCGGATGTGTTAATGTCCTTGCGTATTACCTTAGATTGGTAGACAACTGATATATTAGACAACAATTGCAAATGAGCCGTCGGCCCCCGGACAGAGCGACTCCAAAACCAACAAAGGCTGTAACTGTCGAAAGAAAACTGATTGCCCTCTCAACGGGGGGTGCTTACAAACATCAGTTGTCTACCAATCTAAGGTAATACGCAAGGACATTAACACATCCGACACATATGTAGGATTAACCGAGGGAGAATTCAAAACCAGATGGAACAATCACAAGGCTTCTTTCAGGAACCAAAACCTGCGGAATACCACAGAACTCAGCAAACACATTTGGGACCTCAAAGACAATAATGTTGAATATTCAATAACATGGCAAATTCTTGCATCCAGCACACCTTACAATAGTGGTAATAAAAGATGCAACCTATGCTTGAAAGAGAAACTGTTTATTATTTACCGTCCAGACCTGTCATCCCTCAACAAGCGCAGCGAAATTGTAACAGCATGCCGCCACAGACGGAAACACCTCCTAGGTAACACATGAGCCAATCACCACACCCCTACGCCAGCCTGTACCCACCCACTCTGTGCCCTATATAAACCATGGTATGTGAATGCTCCCATTAAAATCTCCTGATGATTGAGGGTACCCCCCCCTCATGAAACAGGCCTGTAGAGATGAAATAGTCTTGTGATTTTTTTTCCCACACATACATATATTGCGCTCTACTACGGTATCGAGCACTATTTTTTGGATAACCTTATTAAGACATATATATATATATATATATATATATATATATATATATATATATATATATATATATATATATATATATATATATATATATATGTACACACACACACACATATATATATATATATATATATACACACATACATATATACACATACATCAATATATGTATGTATGTGTATATATAATTTATTTTTATTTTTTATGTATGTGTATAAATATATATATATTTATATATATATATATATATATATATATATATATATATATATATATATATATATATATATATATATATATATATATATATATATATATATATATATGTATATATATATACACACACACATCAAACTACAAAAATAAATACTTGTAATTTCTGGTTTGCATGTCAGTGACATTGTCTAAATTGTTGTATTGTATTGTAGCATTTGTATTGTAAAGCTTGCTGAGGGTAAAATAATTGAGGACAGTCAGCCCATAACCAGAAAATGCAGGAAAAAAGTTCCAGTGAAGGGAGGCAACACTTCCAACATGATGAGCCAACTCCGGAACCAGCATCTTCAACAGTACATAGAGTGCATGGTAAGTCATCTAGTAGCTGAATGCATGATGGAAAGTGTTTGAAAATGAAACATGTCATTGTTTGACTGTCAAACATTCTTATAGTTACACTTAATTGTTACATAAAGTTACTTGTTATTGGGCGGTGAGAGCAAGTAGTGTGTGCACACGGCGCCTACTGTAACAGAACAAAATTGACTTTTTGTGTCGTTAATGACCGCTGCTACTTTACGTTACTTTTAAAACTTAGTGTTAAAAACAAATCCGAGCAGAAACACTGCAACGTGTTTTGTTTCTAGAAGAGGAACATTAGGGTGAGTGTGTCACTGTGTGTGTCAGTCAGATGATTGTTATAATAATTAGCATCTAATAAAAATAATAATGCATTTCCTTTTCCCTTATTTACAGAGTGGGCGTGCAGCGGGCAGGTTGGATGTACATCATCATCTACCACAGAGGTGTCAAAGTCGTTTTCACTGAGGGCCACATCGCAGTTATGTTAGACCCCAGAGGGCCGCATCTAACAGTGAATAATATTATTACACAATATTTTTATGTATTTTATTAGTAGATTTCTTTTAAACTAAAATGTAAAAAAAATTATGGTAAGTTGCAATAATTTCACCTCATTATTGTAAATGGGGAAAAACAGTACTGCTGTTTTTATGGTAAAAAAAAATAAATAAATAAAAAGGGCAGCTCAGTTGTTAGTTTTTTTTACTGTAAATTAAAAAAACAGCAATTTTACAGTAAAATGTTGTTGTTTTTAACCGAAATGTAAAATCTCAACTGTAGATTTTTTGGTGTGCTACTGTAAATGCCAAAACGACACCAGTATATTACAGTAAAAAAAAGCACAGTTTTTTTCATTTTGAAAAAATGCTGTAAAAACCACAGTAAATGGGACAATTTTACCATGAAATGTAATGCTACTTTTACATTGCACAATTTGATGGATAACTTGTTTTGAAATCATTATTTAGTATTTATTTATATATTTTTTTAAATGGTTTGAATGTTTGATAACATATTTTTGCATAATTAGAGAATATTTAAGTTAACATAATTTGCGATTACATGGTGTACATATATATTTTTTCTCCCAAAATAGAAAGAATTAATACATTTAGTCAGAAAAGTTATAGTACTTTGTTGATACATATTATTTCCAAGCTTTCGAGGGCCAAATAAATGTGGCGGGCCACATCTGGCTCCCGGGCCTTGAGTTTGACATCTGTCATCTATGAACATCACACATACAATACCTGATGTCTTCCAGAAGCAGCTGCTTATGCGCCCTCCTCAAAAATGGCTAAAGCCCTCACTGCAGCGCTGTCATATTTCATTGCCAAACTTTCAAATAGTTGAGAGGTGTTCTCTGATATGTGTAAGACTACAACACTATTGTTGTATACTAGGACAAAAAGTGCATTTACATTACATCTTATGGCCATTATGTGCCATCTTGAACATTTTCCACATTTATTTTTATGCATTTATGTTATTTAGTTTCTGCCATATTACTTTGTTTATAATGCTTATGTTGCTTTCATATGTACATTTAATTTATACTTTAGGTACATGTAACCGTTATCTACAATAATGTTTCCTCTACAAAGTATATCATTTTGAATGTGTTATTTTTTAAATAAACTTAGTTCAAAGATTTTAGTATACCGTAGTATACCGTATATTTCGGAGTATAAGTCGCACCTGCCGAAAATGCATAATAAAGAAGGAAAAAAACATAAATCGCACTGGAGCCCGGCCAAACTATGAAAAAAACTGCGACTTATAGTCCGAAAAATACGGTAAGTACTTTTTAAAAATTTTGAGCACATTTAAAAATAATGCGATAATAATCATAACCGTGATAATATTGGTCACAATAACCGTGATAAGAAAGTTTCATACCGTGACATCCCTACTATGTATTAGACTTAGACTAACTTTAATGATCCACAAGGGAAATTGTTCCACACAGTAGCTCAGTTACAAAGGATGGAAAGGTAAGGATGGAAAGGATAATGCAAGTATAAAATAGACTAAAAATGTACCATAGTAGCAATATATTTACATATTATATATGCAGTATATAATATATACTGATTATATTTGTATATAATATATACAATATATAACAGATTCCAATAACCATGTACAATATTACAGTATATGTAACAGCTGCAGCAAAAAAAAAAGGGCAGCATAAAATAGAGAGTAGATCCAGCAGAAAATATCCATTATAAACAAAGAGAGGTAGCTAACATAGAAGTGGTCAGTGGTCATCCATTGCTGTATGGCTGGAGTGCGGAATGAAAGAGTTCTTGAATCGAACATTGTGGGAACGATGCTGAAGGAGCCTGTATTATCATTACATCAATAGCTAATTCTGTCTCATAAAAATAATGGCAATAATATAGTTTATCGGCAATAATGTGTAGGTCAATACATTGTCAAGCAAAAATTGTTATGGACCGAGGCCAATAAGTAAGACATTTGTAGATGTTGTTTTGGCGTGTTTTTTCCTTTTATTAGTGTGATCCGTTCAACATCTGTGCAAAAGCTACACTATTTTATATACACACAAAACTTCACAATCCAGGAGATTTGTAATTTCTTTTGGGATGTCGGTCGACAAGAGCAATATCTGGGAGTCTTCTGGTAAATCCGAAAGAGTTGGCAGGTCTGCCAACGTCCTCCAAAAAGGCAGACCTATACTGTGCCTCGGAAACATCCTCTGACTATGAAAAAGTCTGCTCACTATGTCTACGACATGAATGCCACCACAACCACCGCTTCTCTTTCACCTCATGTTGTGCAATGCACGCGTGTATGATTGGAACTACACACACACGCGCCTCAAACTAAGTGGTAAAAAAAAAAAACCTATGATCCCAGCGACACATGCGCTCTGACCCGTGTCAGGTCAACCGCTTTATCATTAAGAAACACTTTGAAACAGTTACAGATTAAAACAGAAGGAGATCAACTTATATAAACACACAACAACAACAATAGTATTTCTCTTAAGAGGCCAGAACAATATTTAATGCTTCTTCTGCAAAGGAAAGTATAGTGTTTCTGTTGTTTATGTATTTAAAATACCGTATTTTCCGGACCATAAAGAGCACCAGATTATAAGGCGCACTGCCGATTAATTATCTATTTTTGATCTTATTTCATATATAAGGCGCACCGGATTATAGGGCGCATTAAAGGGGTCATATTATTATAATTTTTTTCTAAATGTAAAACACTTCCTTGTGGTCTACATAACATGTAATGGTGTTTTTTTGGTCAAAGTGATGCATAGATTATGTTTTACAGATCATCTTCAAGCCACTTTCTGACAGTCGCTTCCGGATGCGCCGTTTTGTGGGCGGTCTTATTTACGTGGCTCACCTTCGGCAGCGCCTTTTCCCCGTCATCTTTGTTGTAGTGGTGTAGCGTGCAAGGACGAGAGTGAAGGAAAAGTGAAAAGATGAAGCTAACTGTTTTGATGACATTCAGACTTTACTTCAATCAATAACGGAGCAGCATCTCCTCATCCGGAAACAACAACACCGGAAATGTTTCCCGTGAAAAACCGTCCGACCGGAACTCTCTAATAACTAAAGTTCCTTGAGTGAATAATGTAAACTCACTGCACCGGTATGTTTTAGCGCTTTCATGGCGAGTTTACTGACAGATATAAGTAAGAACTTTACACTACTTTATATTACAAATGGCAACAGCGGAGGATGAATGTCCCATAAAACAAGTAGATAGAAGCTTATCGACTACGGTGTCGGCACAAACTACAAAGGCGGACGTGCGCAATTTTTCAGGATTTATGCAGATCCCAAATACAGATCAGCAGGCACCAGAAGGTAAGAACATGTGCATTTGCATAATATTATGAAACAAAACGCCAGATAATATGTCTTACCTTATACACACACCATAATAATACTTGTATGTCTAAGCGGTGCAGCTTCATAGCTTACCAAAGTCGTACTAAAATATTTTGATAGATTTTTGAGCGCCGTGTGTAATGTTCTATCATTTCAATTAGGGCTGGGCGATATATCGATATACTCGATATACTCGATATATCGCGGGTTTGTCTCTGTGCGATATAGAAATTGACTGTATCATGATATTCGAGTATACGTTCTCACGCAGTTGCTTTTAGCTGCGGGCATTACACTTCAGGTGTTTCCCACTCTTTCTTGTCTATCCTTCTCACAGAGACGTAAAACAAGCGTACCTTCTTACATACGTCACGTGTGCAAAGTCACACGCTACCGTGGAGCAGACAGGTAGCAGCATGGTAACGTTAGCTGTGATGCTAACGTTGCGGTACGAGTGGTAATACGAGAGAGAGAAGGTGCGAATCTGGTAACAAATAGAGGAAAAATTATTTCCCAAGAAAAAAAGCACTGGATCCATCATCTGGCGGTGGTTTGGCTTCAAGCGGGAATATGTTGAACATTTATGCGGCAAAAGCGTTGCTACAAAAAGTAGCACCACTGCTAATGTAGCATCATTTGAAAAGTCACCCGCTAGAGAATGAAGAGTGCTTGAAACTGTACATGTCAACATCTCCGGCCGGTGCCACACCAACGAAATGCCGAAGCAACCATTTCCAGATCAACACCGTACAAACAGAAGGAGACAACGTCCGCAGGAACCTACCACATAGCGAAGGACATACACTATTTGATTTCCTTTTATGCAGCTCATTTTTATTTGACACTTATTGAAATATCTTGTGTGACATCATGCACAAAAGTGCACTTTATTTGTTTTTAACTATTGTAGTGGCGTTCTGTACAAAAAGTACACTTTAATTTAGTGTTGTTTTGATATGTTTTCTTAGTGACATCATGCACAAAAGTGCACTAATAGCTTGTTTTAAAATGTCTTTGACAATCTTGTATTTTCTGTTTTGGAAATGACATGAATGTTTGTGCCACTGCTTAATAACCGTTTAATAAATACAGTTTTGGTAAATTGACTTAGTTATGATTTCCCTCTCTGCATGAAAGTTTAAAATGAGCATATATTAATGCAGTATGAAGAAGAATGTTTTAATGTAAACACATAGAATCATCATACTGCTGTGATTATATGCATCAAGTGTTCATTCAAGGCTAAGGCAAAATATCGAGATATATATCGTGCATCGTGACATGGCCTAAAAATATCGAGATATTAATAAAAGGCCATATCGCCCAGCCCTAATTTCAATGGAACATATAAAATGTTGGTGTTGTTTACTTGAGTCATATTGCCATTATAGTGTAGCCTACACTTATCTTATGTTTGACTGCCATCTACTGGTCACACTTATCATTACACCATGTACCAAATAAAATAGCTTTGAGGTGGATAAGCTCAACCAAACTTATTCCTTACATTTAGGCGCACCGGGTTATAAGGCGCACTGTCCAGTTTTGAGGGGAAAAAAAGGATTATAAGTGTGCCTTATAGTCCGGCAAATACGGTATATAAAATATTTCAGTGTGTTTTTAAGTAATTTTTCAGCACATTTAAGAAAACTGCACTTTGATAATAATGATAACAGTGATCATGTTGGTCACAATAACCTTCATATGAAATGTTTATATTGCATGAGACTTTGAACTGTTTTTAGCTTTTCACTTTTTGAACTGTTTTTAACTTTTAAACTGTTTTTATCTAACAAACTATTCTTAGGGAAATTTATATTTGCTTTTTAAATGTGTATTTTTATTTCTGTTTTAAATGTTATTTTTTAGTCTGTCCTTTGCCTCCATTTCTTTGTGGTGTACAGCCCTTTGTTTTTCAACTGTGCTTGTCTTTAAAGGGCTTTATAAATAAAGTTGGTATGGTATGGTATATTGTTACTAATATATGGTATATGATTTAAGAGAAATACAACAGGCTTTCTCCTTATTCAATGAAGGTGCTTTTTCAGCATGACTCATTCAGTGAAAGTGGCGCATCATGTGGCATGCAGCATGAGTCACTGGCAAAGATAAGGACCGACCATGCACACGCAGCTGACCACACAGCAAGCGTCACTTTTAAATCAAAATGAATCGTGCTCGACTGCATCCAAAGAGTGCACACATTCCCTCTGTCATATTGAAATGTACTATCATGTGGGGGGGGGGGGAAATAGTACAGTTTTTATAATGCCCCTGCGAGTTGGACCGACTTGAAATTTCTCACACAGCTCTACAAAACACCCAAAGGTAACTTTAGGGTGTTTAGCCAAGTCACCACTAAATGTTGCAGGCATCTTTATGGGACTGACAAGCACACATTTGAGCAGGATTCAGGTTATAATTCATGGCCGCGATCAAGCAAAATGACAGGTTGGACTTAGCAGCTAACCGTCTATTAGTCATTGACAGTTTTATGTAAGCATTATAAAACTTTGAGGAGCGTGCATTTTCACCACAACCCAGAAGGGGCGCCATGAATGTCATTTTCGGTCATGGCCGTATACTGTGAAGCAACAAATGTGTGCAGCTTTGAATGCTTGTCATTGCGTCACCGAGGAGAAGAAGAAGTCTTCTTCAAGGCTTTGTGACTCATAAGGACGTGGGGGCGTACTAAAGGGTAGATAAAAAAGAAGACAACTTCCACATCATATTCGGCTGCAGACTTTCATATCCATATGTCTCGGAATGGCTCCAAGATGGCGACAATTAAAAAGCAGAGGAGACTGGGCTAGCTTTACAATGCCACACATTTCAAGTTAAAAAGTTAACGTACCAGTGATTGTCACACACACACACTAGGTGTGGCGAAATTATTCTCTGCATTTGACCCATCACCCTTGATCACCCCCTGGGAGGTGAGGGGAGCAGTGAGCAGCAGAGGTGGCCGCGCCCGGGAATCATTTTTGGTGATTTAACCCCCAATTCCAACCCTTGATGTTGAGTGCCAAGCAGGGAGTTAATGAGTCCCATTTTTATAGTCTTTGGTATGACTCGGCCGGGGTTTGAACTCACAACCTACAGGTCTCAGGGCGGACACTCTAACCCAGACCTGGGCAAATTAAAGCCCGGGGGCCGCATGCGGCCCGTTGAGCTTTTCAATCTGGCCCGCCGGACATTCCTAAATAATTGTTTTAGATGTTTAAGATGGAAAGTGTAGCTGCCATTATGATGTGCAGTGATGTTTTCTAATGACCGTAAGTCTTCAACTATACTAAGTCTTTCAATGCTTGGAATCTGCATGATATACTAGTTACTATGGTCATCTAATTAGTTACTATGGTCATCTAATTAGTTACTTTGGTCACTATGAGATATCACAGATGATAGGTGTGTCACATGGGGGTCGCAGCTTGCTGCGGGGTTGTTCTTCCATCGCAAAAGACGGCTCCGGACGACAGCGTGAAGGTAGGCTTGGTTTTATTAACATAAATAATCCTTGGATTTATTAATATAAATAATCCAAACTACCACAAACGCAAACTATACAAGAAAAGTGTGCCTAAAACACAAAAAGTTACTTTTTAACAGAAACTAGGACATGGACATGGAAACTTACTTGGTCAGAATCAGATATAAGCCGGTGTGACATCAAGACAACGAAGGCAGAACGAGTGACTGGCAAAGGCAACTTAAATAATGCCTCTGATTAGCGCTCGGGAAGCATGTGAGCGGTCGAGCACTAATCAGAGACAGGTGAACACAATGAGTGACCATGACAACCAAAACAAACTCACAAGAGCACAACCAAGAACTAAAGCAGTCCAAAAACTAACAGAAAATAACTAAACAAACATGATCCGGACCACGGATCATGACAAGGTGGGGTTTTTTTTACCTTTCACGTTCATATTTCACTGTTTGTTGCATTTTGGTTGTGTTGATTGTAAAATATGTTGTCAATATTCAGTGTTTTATCGGTCATAGTTAACATTGTAAATCCCACATTCTTTATTTTCACGTACATTCTGGGTGTCTCATTCAGTAAAAAAATGCAAAATTCCATTCCGTTTTTTAAGGCGGTCTGTCATACTGTTTTTAGCTTTCAATCATTATTGTGAGGTTTTGTATTAGTATTCCTAAAAATAGATATACCGGCCCCCAGACACACTTTTTTTTTATCTAAATCTGGCCCCCCCAGTCAAATAATTGCCCAGGCCTGCTCTAACCACTCGCCACATTTGTTGGCAACAATAAAAAAAAGCATGTAAAACAAAGTTTTAAACCCAAAACAAGCAACATTTTTACCATAGTCTCCCTTGCTTTGTACGGTAATTGTTGCTGCATTACGGCTGAATCCTAAAATATATTCTTAAAATGGTGCATTGTTAGCATGACAACTAGGGTTGGGCACCGAATCAGATTTTTTTTGGCAGCGATTCACGTGCAATCCAATGGTGCACTGCAAAAAGTCAGTGTTCAAAAACAAGAAAAAAAAATACAAAAATTAGGGGTATTTTATTTGAACTAAGCAAAATAATCCGCCAATAGAACAAGAAAATTCGGCTTGTCAAGACTTTCCAAAACAAGTAAAATTAGCTAACCTCAATGAACCCAAAAATACCTTAAAATAAGTATATTCTCACTAATAACAAGTGCACTTTTCTTGGTAGGAAAAAAAAGAAGAGACCTTTTTTGCTCAATATGTGGAAAAATATTCTTAAATCAAGTAAATGCTAGTGCCATTATCTTGATATAATGATATGCGCTCGGCATCATGATTTTTTTTTTTCGTGCTTGAAGTAAATGATAAATGATAAATGGGTTGTACTTGTATAGCGCTTTTCTACCTTCAAGGTACTCAAAGCGCTTTGACACTACTTCCACATTTACCCATTCACACACACATTCACACACTGATGGAGGGAGCTGCCATGCAAGGCGCTAACCAGCAGCCATCAGGAGCAAGGGTGAAGTGTCTTGCTCAGGACACAACGGACATGACGAGGTTGGTACTAGGTGGGGATTGAACCAGGGACCCTTGGGTTGCGCACGGCCACTCTACCACTGCGCCACGCAGTAGTAGTTTTATACTTGTGAGTGTTGATTGATTGCAACTTTTATTAGTAGATTGCACAGTACAGTACATATTCCGTACAATTGACCACTAAATGGTAACACCCGAATAAGTTTTTCAACTTATTCACGTTAATTAATTCGTGGTATGATGAATGAGTGTTGATGACACAGCTTTGCAACGGTTGATATTCTAGTTTCAAGCATGTTTTACTCAATATAGGTCATAAAATCTCAGCAACAAGCTGTAATATCTTACTGAGATCATTTAGGACCAAAACCCTTAAAACAAGTAAAACACTCTAACATAAAATCTGCTTAGTGAGAAGAATTATCTTATCGGACAGAAAGTATGCAAATATCACCCTTTTTTTAGATATTTAATCTTACTTAGATTTCAGTTTTTGCAGTGTGCCTGCCATGTTACGGTACCGGTTGCCGATAAAGCCGGCTCTCTGCACTCCAGCACCACTGAGAGCGGACTCTGCCAAACTACCTCTTGGTAATGTTGCAATTTTCAATGCCAACAAGGAAATTGACTCAAAAAAAATGCTCCGAAGTAAGTTATGTAAAATGTGCTAGCTTGATGCTAATATACATTGCCGTTGCTATTGACATGCTACTGATTAGCATTCGTGAATTTACCTTAAATTCTACTTTTTTCCTACACTTTGAACCCTGGGGCTTATACGACTGAGTAGCTCGTTTATGGGTTTTTTTTTGATGGCGGCCATAATAAAAATATATTTTTTTAAAACAAGCAAAAACACTGAGCGGGTGTTTTATTGTTTGTTTTATAGCACCAACTTTTGGACGAGTTCGTTCACTGCAAGTGCTGCAGTGTCCTTCCATTTACGGGTAGTGCTTTTTTTTTCCCAACCGAGGTGCCGTACAGTCTTTTAGCTGACCATAGCATTTCCACTTGTGTGGATTCTTCATTGATTACTCTAAGCAACGTTTGTAAGTTTTACAGGATAACTAAAACTTTTTATACTTACTAAACCGTCCCATGTGTGATGTCTCCAGGAGTGTTTCATGCATATTTGCACGTGATATCGTAATATAAGGACGGTAGCGTCATTAGCATTAACTAATAGGCTAACACGTTTGAGTGTCTATGTTAGTATCATTAACTTACAATGGCCTTTTTTTGTATTTTTTCAGTTCCATAAATTCCTCAGTAAACTCACTAAGACATCACTGTGGAATTATTGAGTCTGTTTAGCTGATTGGAGAGCTAGCTTACGCAGTTAGTGGGTCCATGACGATGACTTCTGTTTTGTTTGATCAGCCGTTTTACTGTTGTGTTACAGACACAGTTTGGAAACAATTAAGGTATGTAAATAAACATTTACAGAATTTTACTGTTTAAATAATTAATCTGTGGTTTATAGTCCGGTGCGGCTAATATACGGAAAAATTATTTTTTGTTCGAAAATTATATTCCTTATATTCCTATTATTAACATTTTTTAGGGCAAAACAAAAGACAACATCCAGCAAAAACTGAACAGACTCGCCAACACAGCATAAGCTACACACTACTGCCATCTAACATCTTGGATTTGCAACTGTAATTGTAACTTATTGTAATACTTGCAAATGACACTCAGAAATGTGATAATAAAACAAGATGTAACAACTTGACAGCTGTTATAATCAGCACATGTTGCAATAAAAAAGTAGATGTTATTATCAAAAACAATTAATATTTATTAACACACAAAAGTACCAAAAATTGGTGCCATTGAGTATCGGTATTGATTCCCTGGTACTGGAATTTGGCTAAAGGCAACAAACAGTGGAAATATATACTCCTGGAAAATGTTTAAATTACAAAGTATATTCCATTTTTCTACAAACAACAAAAGCGACTTATGACTGTTGACTATTGTAACAAGAATTTTAATAATCACATGGAAAAAGAGACTATGAATACAAAAAAAATAACTTGACACTCTTAAATGCCAGTAAAATAAATGTAAAAAAATTAGACAAGACATCATGATTATGCACGCACAACCCTGAAAAACAGTACATTAGTGGGCAGGTTCAGTAAGGAACTCAATGTACGAGGAGACAATTTGAGTAACATTATGTATTTACAAAGTACATGGAAGAAACACATGCTGAGAAGCACTGTGTCTGATCATATTTATGTTGAATTCAATCATTTATTTGCATTTAATGAGTACCGCGGTGTCTGATATCACTTACCCTGACCACCCTGTATTCATTTAATGACTCATTTACAAACCCCGTTTCCATATGAGTTGGGAAATTGTGTTAGATGTAAATATAAACGGAATACAATGATTTGCGAATCATTTTCAACCCATATTCAGTTGAATATGCTACAAAGACAACATATTTGATGTTCAAACTGATAAAAAAATATTTATTTTTTTGCAAATAATCATTAACTTTAGAATTTGATGCCAGCAACACGTGACAAAGAAGTTGGGAAAGGTGGCAATACATACTGATAAAGTTGAGGAATGCACATCAAACACTTATTTGGAACATCCCACAGGTGTGCAGGCTAATTGGGAACAGGAGGGTGCCATGATTGGGTATAAAAACAGCTTCCCAAAAAATGCTCAGTCTTTCACAAGAAAGGATGGGGCGAGGTACACCCCTTTGTCCACAACTGTGTGAGCAAATAGTCAAACAGTTTAAGAACAACGTTTCTCAAAGTGCAATTGCAAGAAATTTAGGGATTTCAACATCTACGGTCCATAATATCATCAAAAGGTTCAGAGAATCTGGAGAAATCACTCCACGTAAGCGGCATGGCCGGAAACCAACATTGAATGACCGTGACCTTCGATCCCTCAGACGGCACTGTATCAAAAACCGACATCAATCTCTAAAGGATATCACCACATGGGCTCAGGAACACTTCAGAAAACCACTGTCACTAAATACAGTTTGTCGCTACATCTATAAGTGCAAGTTAAAGCTCTACTATGCAAAGCGAAAGCCATTTATCAACAACATCCAGAAACGCCACCGGCTTCTCTGGGTCCGAGATCATCTAAGATGGACTCATGCAAAGTGGAAAAGTGTTCTGTGGTCTGACGAGTCCACATTTCAAATTGTTTTTGGAAATATTCGACATCGTGTCCTCCGGACCAAAGGGGAAGCGAACCATCCAGACTGTTATCGACGCAAAGTTCAAAAGCCAGCGTCTGTGATGGTATGGGGGTGCATTAGTGCCCATGGCATGGGTAACTTACACATCTGTGAAGGCACCATTAATGCCGAAAGGTACATACAGGTTTTGGAACAACATATGCTGCCATCTACGCGCCGTCTTTTTCATGGACGCCCCTGCTTATTTCAGCAAGACAATACCAAGCCACATTCAGCACGTGTTACAATAGCGTGGCTTCTAAAAAAAGAGTGCGGGTACTTTCCTGGCCCGCCTGCAGTCCAGACCTGTCTCCCATCGAAAATGTGTGGCGCATTATGAAGCGTAAAATACGACAGCGGAGACCCCGGACTGTTGAACGACTGAAGCTCTACATAAAACAAGAATGGGAAAGAATTCCACTTTCAGAGCTTCAACAATTAGTTTCCTCAGTTCCCAATCGTTTATTGAGTGTTGGTAAAAGGAAAGGCCATGTAACACAGTGGTGAACATGCCATTTCCCAACTACTTTGGCACGTGTTGCAGCCATGAAATTCTAAGTTAATTATTATTTGCAAAAAAAAATACAGTTTATGAGTTTGAACATCAAATGTCTTGTCTTTGTAGTGCATTCAACTGAATATGAGTTGAAAAGGATTTGCAAATCATTGTATTCCGTTTATATTTACATCTAACACAATTTCCCAAATCATATGGAAACGGGGTTTGTACAATGATTGTCGGTTTGATAAATGTCACAGTGTTTCCCCAACATTTGTTTATTTGTGGTGCACCGCCACCAATATATTTGAACAGCTCCAAATTGATTTGGCACTACCTGTGGCTCTTGCCCCACACATTAAACATATTATGATGGGACTCTGTATGACTGTAGCTTGTCATTCCAACTCCAACATCTTCATTTGAACACATTTCATAGACAGAGAATGTTAGAGATGGGGAAAATGATCCGTTGTCCGATGCATCACGATTAGAATGTGGGCAATTCATGAATGGATGGACAAATACTAATAATTAATGAATTAATACATTTAAAGTCAGGGTTTCCCCGTAAAGTAACTGAATGTGGCGCACCGCCACGGCAAAATCATGGACCCCACAACTTAAAAAAAGGCTTTTTACATGAAAACCAATAAAATACAATAATGCATTGTAGCCTCCAGAAGAAGTCAAAAGTCTGACGCTCACTATTTTTAACTTTTATTGAAAATCCAACCAATTCCAACAGGTTGTGCCTCCCGTGCAAACACTTTTGTCTCCGTGCTTACCCGGACACACGACAACACTTCCTCATTCTCCGCCAATCCACTTTTAGGCACGTACGGTGTGTTTGAGATTATGAGAAAAATAAACATGAAATCGAAACCACACAAATATAAAACATTACCGCCAGTAAGTCATTACAGTATGAATGGATAATCTGATGGAGCTTGAGAGGTGCTGCAAGGAGGAATGGCCGAAACTGCCCAAAGATAGGTGTGCCAAGCTCGTGGCATCGCATTCAAAAAGACTTGTAATTGCTGCCAAAGGTGCATCAACAAAGTATTGAGCAAAGGGTCCGAGTACATATGATTGTGTTTTTTTTTTAATATTTAATACATTTGCAAAAATTTCTACATTTCTGTTTATTTCTGTCAAGATGGGGTTCTGAGTGTACATTATTGAGAACTAAAATTAACTTTTTGATTTTAGCAAATGGCAGCAATGAACATACTTGCCAACCCTCACGGATTTTCCGGGAGACTCCCGAAATTCAGCACCTCTCCCGAAAACCTCCCGGGACAAATTTTCTCCCGAAATTCAGTCGGACTCAGGTCTTCATGGACCTGAGTCCAGCTAACCCACAACATAAACAGCATACCTGCCCAATAACGTTATAACTGTAGAATGATGGAGGGCAAGTTCTTGGTTTCTTATGTGGGTTTATTGTTAGGCAGTTTCATTAACGTCCTCCCGGCGCGGCAACAACACACAACAACAACAGTCACGTTTTTGTATACCGTAAAGCAGTTCGTCTGCCGTAAACAGCAATGTTGTGACACTCTTAAACACGACAATACTGCCATCTAGTGCATTTGATGAAAGCACTTTTGTGCGTGCCACACAGCAATGCATCATCAGAGAGGGTGTTCAGCATGGTTAGAAAAATAATGACAGAGAATAGAACAAGGATGGACAATTCAACCCTTAACTCAACAATGAGTAGGTGAGTGTTATGTGTGTGTATATGTGTAAATAAATGAACACTGAAATTCAAGTATTTATTTTATATATATATATATATATATATATATATATATATATATATACATATATATATATATATATATAGCTAGAATTCACTGAACGTCAAGTATTTCTTATATATATATATATATATATATATATATATATATATATATGAAATACTTGACTTGGTGAATTCTAGCTGTAAATATACTCCTCCCCTTTTAGCCACGCCCCAACCACACCCCCAACCACGCCCCCGTCCCACCCCGACCAATATAATATAGCCTATTATTGCCGCAGTATTGACAAGTGATGCACCAAATTTCGGACGGCGAAAAAATACTTTAATCACCAAAAAACAGCGCTGCCAAAACCGAATGTTGTGATGAAGTGAACAAGACGCACTCCATTGTCAGCATCTCTGCGATGTGTATGTAACTTTACTGGATCCCAGATATACCCGCGGACAGCCATCTATAAAATGTGCCAATAATAAGAGGACTGTGGTGGCTTTTAAGGAGACAAAGTCCAACTGGAGCAGCAGCGCCAAGAAAGTGTGACGTCATCCTCACTGCAGCTCGCTTTTTTGTCAGGGACAGAAGAAGAGTACACAAGTACATTTTTAATAATACCACAAAACTATGCTGGATTTGTTGCTAGTCATTTTTAATAAAGACTATGTCACTAAAAGTCTCTAGACACTTGAAAAACTCTCATCAAGGGACATTGTATAATAAGCAGCAACAACTGAAAATAAAGCAAAACAATATAACATAAAAATATATGTTTATACTCATTAATTACACAGATTTGTTTTAAATGTATATATCATATACATTTTTTAGCCTTTCTAAAGAAAATCATATCCTCACAGCAAATTATGAAAATTACACAATGACGTCATGGTGACCACACCCCTAACCACAAACCCCTAACCTAGATTGCCAATACACCACAGGTATATCTAGGGTAAACCCTGAGAGTATATAATAATAATATACAATATATATAAGCGATAAACAATATGATAATACTATACAATACAATGTTGGCGTTAACGCACTTTTTGTGTCTTTTTACGCATTGAAATCAGAAAGGACGTGAATTTCCGGAAGTCCCCTTGATGCAGAATTTTTTTTTTTTTTTTACCGCCCGGTTTGCTTGTTTGTTTTTATTAAATTATCGCTTTCCTACTGTGTTTTGATTTGTTTATATTTGCCAGGTCATATTATTAATTATTATTAATTTTGATTGATTGATTGATTGAAACTTTTACTAGTAGATTGCACAGTACAGTACATATTCCGTACAATTGACCACTAAATGGTAACACCCGAATAAGTTCTTCGACTTGTTTAAGTCGGGGTCCACGTAATCAATTCATGGTAAATTATTGGTCGACTTCAAAGTAATTCTCTTTCCGGAACAATTTCTTAAATTTTGAGTCGTCGAAAGATTTATCGATCAGGAGCGCGGGACAGATGTCCCCTCCAGGGCCGATGTATGTCGGGGGAAACACCCTCCACTTTACCCGGCAGTGGGTCCCTACAATTCCGCTCTTTGGTCAGAATGACGAGGCCGTCGATTTGTTACAACTCTTTATTGATGTTTTCCACAAAGCCAAGCGGACATCCACCATGCTATTAACACTCCTGAACATGCTAGCGCTCCCTCTCCTATCTTGCCCACTCACTTACCCACGTCACTCACCGCCATTCTTAAAGGGGAACACACAGCTTATGGCCAGACATGAAATGCTAGAGGCATTGAGTGCCACTGTATTAAATAACATTGAAACTAACTTGCCAAATTCTAAGTTTGCTGGCATTATTTGCCATGAAAGTGTAGATATGGCAGTTTTTAGATGACTGATGATCTACATACAGGTGAGAATAATCAATTACATTTGTCATATGCATGTATGCCCTGGCACACCAATATCATCATTTCGTGACCGAAGCAAAACGCTTTTTACACTTTTATACTGAAATAAATACACCTACAACTTATGAAATGAAAATATAGGAAAAAAATACCGGCAGCGGTAAAGTTTAGATCCATGAAGGGAAGAAGAAAGTGAATGAATGTTTATAACTGAATACATTTACATATGCATAAAAATGTGTTTTCTTTTGTATTATTTTTTTTATTAAGTAATGCTTATGACAACCTTTTTCCAAAACACAATATAGAATGTGAGATATAACAGGATAATGCATACATTTATCATTTGTTTTCAAAACGGTTACAAAATAGTGGGACCCCAAAAATTTACTGTGGGACCCTATTTCTATGACTTGATGGGATTCCTTGGACCCCATTTTGAAAACTCCTAGCGCCAACACGGCAATATAATAATTATAAATGTATAAATAATCAATTTATAATGTAATCGTAGGCCCTGAAGCATGATGGAGTCGTGAGGTACGAAAAGATATCCAACACTAGACAATGTGCATCCAATTTGGCCACTTTGTTGCTATATTTAGTGACTATTCTACATTCTGTTTGCCAAAATGCAACTCGTGACAAATGTAGAAAGGTTCCTGGTCCTATTGAACACTTTTGGACACTAACAAGAAAGCACAAATTATTTTCTCCAGCCGGTGCTGCAGTGGTCCCCCTTGTCAGTTTGTGAGAGAGAGAAGAAAAAAAAGAAGTATGTGTTTGTTCGTTTCCTATCAGCATATAAATGACATTAACATGCAAATCTAATCTAACCCGTTATGTGTAATTATGCAAATTAGATGATATTTTGATGTTGTCCCTATTTTTATCTAATAAAAGGTAATATGTGTCTATTGTATAGTGTCAATTTTACTCCTTCATTTGTTTCCTTTCTTCTGGCATTACAGAGCCATCTATTTGAAAACTCTCATTTTTGATTATTGTGTTCCATACTACAATGTGACCAGGGCAAACGCAGTCATTATCCAAGAAAGGGGTAAAAAGATTAAATAAATTCTGCTTCTTCCTACTTTTTCTCAGACATGTTGAATTGTGCAAGTGTAAACATGTGATGTACTATGATGTAACATTGCCTAACATGTTCCAAAAGAACAAAATCATGACCGGTATTATCAACAGACAAATTGTCTGCAGCCATAACCAGGCTCCACATAGAGTAAGTCAACCACCCCTGGCATCCTACACTGTAAAAAAAAAATCCTATTTTTATGGTTTATTTACTCTAAATTTCTACTGTAATTTTTCTATTTTTTTTAATAGTTTATAAAACTGTAGAATTTAAGACGTTATCTGTAAATAAATAAACAATCCACCTGTTATTTTAAGTAATATGCCAGTAATGACAAACTATGTATATTTCAATTTTTTTTTTAAAGAAAAATACCAAATTAATTATTCATAGCATTTTCTGTTTTCTTAAATTACTTTCAAATTCATGTAAAATTACAGTACTTATCTTTCATTAAATATGTAGCTTGTTATATAAAAGTCTATGTCCATACTAACAATCTAACTGGAATAGAGGTATTTTTCTGCAGAACTGTTTGCATCGTCAGTTTATTAAAGGTGGTTGATCTTAACAATTCAGAAAAAATCTGTAAAATAATGGTATTTTTCTGTGGAACTGCCAGCATTGTCACTTCATTAAAGGTGTTCGATCGCAATAATTTGGAAAAACTCTGTAGAATAAAGGTATTTTCTGCAGAACTGTTTGCATCGTCACTTTATTAAAGGTGGTTGATCTTAACAATTCAGAAAAAATCTGTAAAATAATGGTATTTTTCTGTGGAACTGCCAGCATTGTCACTTCATTAAAAGGTGTTCGATCGCAATAATTTGGAAAAACTCTGTAGAATAAAGGTATTTTCTGCAGAACTGTTTGCATCGTCACTTTATTAAAGGTGGTTGATCTTAACAATTCAGAAAAAATCTGTAAAATAATGGTATTTTTCTGTGGAACTGCCAGCATTGTCACTTCATTAAAAGGTGTTCGATCGCAATAATTTGGAAAAACTCTGTAGAATAAAGGTATTTTCTGCAGAACTGTTTGCATCGTCACTTTATTAAAGGTGGTTGATCTTAACAATTCAGAAAAAATCTGTAAAATAATGGTATTTTTCTGTGGAACTGCCAGCATTGTCACTTCATTAAAGGCGTTTGATCGTAATAATTTAGAAAAACTCTGTAGAATAAAGGTATTTCTGCAGAACTGTTTGCATCGTCACTTTATTAAAGGTGGTTGATCTTAACGATTCAGAAAAAATCCGTAAAATAATGGTATTTTTCTGTGGAACTGTCAGCATTGTCACTTCATTAAAAGGTGTTTGATCGTAATAATTTGGAAAAACTCTGTAGAATAAAGGTATTTTCTGCACAACTGTTTGCATCGTCACTTTATTAAAAGTGGTTGATCTTAACAATTCAGAAAAAATCCGTAAAATAATGGTATTTTTCTGTGGAACTGCCAGCATTGTCACTTCATTAAAGGTGTTTGATCGTAATAATTTGGAAAAACTCTGTAGAATAAAGGTATTTCTGCAGAACTGTTTGCATCGTCAGTTTATTAATGGTGGTTGATCTTAACAATTCAGAAAAAATCTGTAAAATAATGGTATTTTTCTGTGGAACTGCCAGCATTGTCACTTCATTAAAGGTGTTCGATCGCAATAATTTGGAAAAACTCTGTAGAATAAAGGTATTTTCTGCAGAACTGTTTGCATCGTCACTTTATTAAAGGTGGTTGATCTTAACAATTCAGAAAAAATCTGTAAAATAATGGTATTTTTCTGTGGAACTGCCAGCATTGTCACTTCATTAAAAGGTGTTTGATCGTAATAATTTGGAAAAACTCTGTAGAATAAAGGTATTTCTGCAGAACTGTTTGCATCGTCACTTTATTAAAGGTGGTTGATCTAAACAATTCAGAAAAAATCTGTAAAATAATGGTATTTTTCTGTGGAACTGCCAGCATTGTCACTTCATTAAAGGCGTTTGATCGTAATAATTTGGAAAAACTCTGTAGAATAAAGGTATTTCTGCAGAACTGTTTGCATCGTCACTTTATTAAAGGTGGTTGATCTTAACAATTCAGAAAAAATCTGTAAAATAATGGTATTTTTCTGTGGAACTGCCAGCATTGTCACTTCATTAAAGGTGTTTGATCGTAATAATTTAGAAAAACTCTGTAGAATAAAGGTATTTCTGCAGAACTGTTTGCATCGTCACTTTATTAAAGGTGGTTGATCTTAACGATTCAGAAAAAATCCGTAAAATAATGGTATTTTTCTGTGGAACTGTCAGCATTGTCACTTCATTAAAAGGTGTTTGATCGTAATAATTTGGAAAAACTCTGTAGAATAAAGGTATTTTCTGCACAACTGTTTGCATCGTCACTTTATTAAAAGTGGTTGATCTTAACAATTCAGAAAAAATCCGTAAAATAATGGTATTTTTCTGTGGAACTGCCAGCATTGTCACTTCATTAAAGGTGTTTGATCGTAATAATTTGGAAAAACTCTGTAGAATAAAGGTATTTCTGCAGAACTGTTTGCATCGTCACTTTATTAAAGGTGGTTGATCTTAACAATTCAGAAAAAATCTGTAAAATAATGGTATTTTTCTGTGGAACTGCCAGCATTGTCACTTCATTAAAGGTGTTTGATCGTAATAATTTGGAAAAACTCTGTAGAATAAAGGTATTTCTGCAGAACTGTTTGCATCGTCACTTTATTAAAGGTGGTTGATCCTAACAATTCAGAAAAAATCCGTAAAATAATGGTATTTTTCTGTGGAACTGCCAGCATTGTCACTTCATTAAAAGGTGTTTGATCGTAATAATTTGGGAAAACTCTGTAGAATAAAGGTATTTTCTGCAGAACTGTTTGCATCGTCACTTTATTAAAAGTGGTTGATCTTAACAATTCAGAAAAAATCCGTAAAATAATGGTATTTTTCTGTGGAACTGCCAGCATTGTCACTTCATTAAAGGTGTTTGATCGTAATAATTTGGAAAAACTCTGTAGAATAAAGGTATTTTCTGCAGAACTGTTTGCATCGTCACTTTATTAAAGGTGGTTGATCTTAACAATTCAGAAAATTTTTCTATTTTTCCGCAAAACGTTTCATGAAAATTTTTGTAAATAAAATGTTTTTGATCATTATTTGGTTTACAATGTTTTACTTTAATTTTATGGTTTTCGTTTGGCAGCCGTAGCTGCCAGGAGATGACTGTTTTTTAACAGATTTTTTTTTTACAGTGTACACAACCACGGACAACCACTCCAAGCGCCAAGGCTTTCAGACGAAACACCGCCCTGGCCTTCTGCATCTTAATAAGATGTGGGGGCACCAGAAAGGGAAATGAAGGCATGGCAGTGTTTAGGAGGAAGCTCAATAAATGACTGAACACAGCCCCCTGGGGTGGCTGTGCCAGGGGCTTTCCAGGAGGTCAGAGCAAGCCAGCACAGCCAATCATGTCAAGGCGAAGGCGGCAGATTGAACTAAAACTGACATATCAAAGCGACCAAGTTTTGTAAAGGGAGGAAGGAGGCATCACCAAAGCACATGCCGTTTGACAGCACGGTGTTTACTGCAAAATACTTCTTCTTCCAATTAAAACCAGCTCCAATTATTGGTGAGTTTTCCTTTTACAAACTAGAAAAGTAGCTAGCTCGCTCTATCTACTGAATCCAGTGGGTCAATGCCGACTTGGCCTCACTGCAAGCAGACTATAACCCTGAAAAAGTGAAAATTAAGTTCTTAATGTGGCACACAAGTTATCAAGTACCTTCCAAAATGGAACGGGTTCTCTTTGGCACCTAACAGATTTCTATTCCGCTTTGTAGAAGGCCGTTGAATAGAAATCAGTGAGGTGTTTCTTGGGTGATCTTTCTAACATATACACTGTAGGTGCACTTGATGATAAATGCTTTAAAATGTATTATCGGAAAGTATCGGTATCAGTTTCAACCTCCCGATTATCCCGGATTTGGAGGTCTTAAGGTTGGCAAGTATGCTCTAGTACAGTGGTTCTCAACCTTTTTTCAGTGATGTAGCCCCCTGTGAAATTTTTTTTAATTCAAGTACCCCCTAATCAGAGCAAAGCATTTTTGGTTGAAAAAAAGAGATAAAGAAGTAAAATACAGCACTATGTCATCAGTTTCTGATTTATTAAATTGTATAACGGTGCAAAATATTGCTCATTTGTAGTGGTCTTTCTTGAACTATTTGGAAAAAAATATATAAAAATAACTAAAAACTTGTTGAAAAATAAACAAGTGATTCAATTATAAATAAAGATTTCTACACATAGAAGTAATCATCAACTTAAAATGCCCTCTTTGGGGATTGTAATAAAGATCCATCTGGATTCATGAACTTAATTCTGAACATTTATTTTGTTGAAGTATTATTCAATAAATATATTTATAAAGGATTTTTGAATTGTTTCTATTTTTAGAATATTTAAAAAAAAATCTCACGTACCCCTTGGCATACCTTCAAGTACCTCCAGGGGTATACGTACCCCCATTTGAGAACCACTGCTCTAGTATACTCTGGACTGAAGCTGTGTGCCTTCATTGTTTTTGTAGCTGTTGTTTTGAGGCATGTTTAAAAAAATTTAAAAAATAATGCACTTTTTGAAAGTCAAAGTATAGTATTTCCCATAGTTGTAATGGGTATTAGGATTATCTCAGGGAGGGCATGTCCCAAATTCCAAGCTGCTGTTTTGAGGCATGTTAAAAAAAAATAATGCACTTTGTGACTTCAATAATAAATATGGCAGTGCCATGTTGGCACTTTTTTCCATAACTGGAGTTGAAGTTGTTCTCTTATGTTGGAAAACCTTGTTTTTGATTGATTGATTGATTGATTGAAACTTTTATTAGTGGATTGCACAGTACAGTACATATTCCGTACAATTGACCACTAAATGGTAACACCCGAATAAGTTTTTCAACTTGTTTAAGTCGGGGTCCACATTAATCCATTCATGGTAAAGTTACATTGTTTAATGCATCCAGCGGGGCATCACAACAAAATTAGGCATAATAATGTGTTAATTCCACGACTGTATATATCGGTATCGGTAATTAAGAGTTGGACAATATCGGAATATCGGATATCGGCAAAAAAGCCATTATCGGACATCTCTACTTGTCATACATAGTAGTGGAACAGGAGGACACAAACGTTAGCAACAAAGCTATGTAAGCTACAGCGCTAAAATTACACTCGCTTTTTAAAGCAACGTCATGCTAGCTTAGCCTATTTGTTGAAGAAAAACTAAATTTTAAAATGTATGCCTCGCACGTCTGGCTGATAATGGGCAGATATTGAGGCTTTATTTTTCTGATGTGTAGCGAAGCCCATATAAAAATGTATTTTTTATTTTTTTAAGGGTTGCAAATTAATTGGTGTATACACAGAGAGGGGTCATCTATCTAGGGCTGGGTCCTAGAAAAAATCATTTCACCATGAAGGAGGTTTTTCTTACACAAGGCCATGAAAAACTTCAAAATCAAAAAGTGGAGCAAACAAGTGAGGAGATGATAGATTTTAGTTTTGTGTTCATAAACAGGCTCTTGGTACACACATCAAACACTTTTATAAATTTTTTATCGGTTGTCCCTCTCAGGGTCACGGGGCGGAAGGCATATTGCAACATATTAGGGGACTCAGGCTAACCTAAAAACGTACGATTAAGTGCCCAAAACACTTTAAATATGGACAAAAGGTCATAACACGTTACATGTTAGAGTAGTTATGGTCTAAATAACATATCCCCCCCCCCCTCCAATATCTCTTTTATACTAACACATCCCTCCTAATCTACTATATTTACAAACACTGGTTGGAACCACTATCATTAATTTACTACAGTACAGATTCAGGCTACTTGGACTAGTTTGTTTCTAAAAAGGATGTGTCTCCACATAGAAAACTGATAACCTGGATAACAGGGATATTTGACATATGATAGCGTGTAAACGACACGGCGGGTTTATGACAGTACTTAAATTAGCTTTAAGCAACTTTTGCAAGTAACTCAACTTACGTCTAATTACACATCAATGCTCAACTACTTTATTTGCGTTAAAGCTTCTGCTACTATGAAGGGAATCCTCAAAGGTAAAACACCCTGCTGACGCAGCTCCACAAATCTAAAAATGGGTACATTAAGTGTTTAAAGAACGAGTTATATTTACCGACTGCATTGTCTTGCAAACAAAGACAAGAAAAAAAACAGAGGCGGGAGCTCTTTTGGCACTCCTAGAAGACTTTGAGAAAGTAGGTCGCTCAGTCTCCTGTGAGTCATAGGTTTTGGCAGGGGACCAAGAGGTGCAGGTATGAGAGACACAGAGACTAGACTTAGATACCGTTTCATCAGCACTTTCTAAAAAGGTTAGCAGCTTCAGCTTAGACGTGTTTGGTAATATAGGGTGATAATTGAATAGTTCAGAGGCAGAGTTCTAAATGCCTGCAAGCTTCTACCAGATGTTGAAAGTCTTAATATAAAGATTTCCAGGAGTTTTGTCAGATGGCAGGTGCCGCTATGCTGCTTTCCAGGGGTCTGGGCTCCCCTCCCACAGCCACAGTTTGTTGGCAGAGTGGGTTGGCTTTTGGTCACCTTTTGGACAACCCATGTGTAGCAATCTGTCAACTATTTTGAATAAATGATCCATTTAGTAATTTAATTGATCAACACTTCAGATTTTTCTCTGTCCTTTTCTTACATCACCGCATCAGCCATTAACCTATTGTTATACATTCCCTATTCTTTCCTCGCCCCATTCAAAAATGTTAAAATTTAATCCAAGAAGTGAACAATGCAGAAAGGTTCAATAAGCCCTGCTTCTTTGGTCCCCTATTAAATTGTGCCACTGTAAATATGTGATGTTCCTCAATGTCCAAGACTACTAAAACCATTACAATTAACTACGACAAGCAACTGGCATGTACACGTCGCCTCGAGTACCTCATTCGGTTATCCACTCTCCCTGCCCGTTCGTTCATTCATTCATTCATTCATTCAACCACCCTGAGGGAGCGGCATGCAGGCCAAAGGAAGTGTTGAGTCATCCGAGTAACAAGATGCATTCTTGGGAATTCTCTGCAGACGTGTTGTTTGCTAACCCGAGTGCAAAGGACAGGATGGCGCAGAAAGTGTAGTAAAACAACTGAACTGGCTGGGTTAATATTGCCAAAGCAAGTCATCGCATGTGTGGGTTTCCTGGTCCACCGAGATCAACATTCTCTCCGAATCCAGAGAGAGAATCCTTGGCTTCCGTCAGGGATTTTCTGAATCACACATTGAGCACACACTACAGTAGTACATCCAAGGCAACAAGGTTCTGAGAGGTTTTGATAAATGATTCTGCCGAGCGTGCGGGGCCCTCAGAGACGCAGAGGTATGAAGAGAAAGGGTTTAATGATGGGGGCCGAACAGATCTACCGCAGTCCTGTCCAACTGACACGGTGTCTCCGACGAGGTCGTCTTCCAAATGACTGACTAAGGCTGTGTTCACATGTGCTGTTCTGTACTCTGGTCCAGACCAAAAATGTAAAAAAAAAAAATTAATTAATGAAGAAAAAAAGATAGCGTTCACATTATTTTAGTTGTGCCGTAAAGAACAAATTTATGTTTTAAGGACGTGATTGGGAACAGAAAGATCCCGAGCCCGGAATTGAACTCAGGACCTTCGTATTGTGAGGTCCTGAGTCCTGAGGGTGCAGATGTTTCTCCGCTGAACTATCGGTACTGCTTTCCTCCGCCATTTTTCGAATGTTTCCAGGCAAAGGAGACGGCTGCGTCACGTGAGCTGCACATGACACAGCATTGGCTGGCTTACTGCCACCTCATGAGACGTAGCCGCAGTGCATGCGCATAGCATAGATCCAACGAATTGATGACTAAATTAATCGCCAACTATTTTTATAATCGATTTAATCGATTAGTTGTTGCAGCCCTAATGGGCAGTGTCAGTGCCTATTTTATTCTCAATATGCTGATACGCTGAGGAAATGGGTTCCAACATTAGCACGGCTGCCATCACGGCAATGAGAAACGTACGGAGACAGCCAATCACACGATAAAATAATTCCTCATTCGTGTAGCCGACAGGCATACCTTGGTAAAATGTCTCCTCTTTAAAGTTGGGCGTACATTAGGTTGCTAGGCATGCTCTACTTATTTTCACCAGTATAACCATTGCTAGCGTTGGTTGTAGTTTGTTTTAGTCTTTGTTTACTGATAGTACTGACAATAACCATATGATTGCCATTTGTTGTGATATTGTACGCAGGCATGACGTACTTCTTAATTTCTGTGTAAAATGTGTTGGTTAGAGATTTGTTATTGACAAAACGCTTGTCTATTCAGCTATTATGGTCACAGCACCTCAACCCCTAGTAAGAGGCAGTGGAAATTTGAAGTTCCTTGGAGTAGCCCAGTTGATCGAGCTGGATTCGGCTGCGTATCTGGCATGCTCATTCAGGGAGAAAGAGAGGGGACTACAGAATTTTGACCGTGATTGCAGTACCATTTCTGGCCACATTATCACATATGGCTCCTTTAACACTGGCCCGTATCTTTTGTCCATGTAGCATTCACATTTTACAGTAGCTCAAGTGAACCAACCAGCACCAGAGGTCACTTGCAAGTGAAACGAGACCCATCTTTCGAATGGCCTCTGTCCGTGTTGTTTGATGAACCCCATGGTTTGGTTGATCGCCTTCACACTTAACCAAAAGAACCAGACATTGTTGGGGGGGGGGGGTTTTGCATTCGAATTTGTAATAATCGGCCCGTCCAAGGTGGCTCGCAATGCAGCTAATGGGAGCAATAATTTTTGGCCTCTAAATCACTCTGAAATTGCATCTAAAAACCGCCAACAATACTTAATTTACGTTCCGTAACCTGTATAATAACCAAGCTGAAGCAACATTGTTATTGTTAGAGCGAATACTGAGGAAAGCTTTTTCTAGCGTAGTAACACATCGCCTTGCGACGACATGCCACGGTATTAGTCGTAAGCAAGATTCTGCGTGAGCAGCTGAATGGCTTTTGTTTGTAATGCACAACACAATGCGATAGGACACAAATCTGCACTGACTGAAAAACATGAACAATCATATTAAAGTATCTGTAAAGTCTTAGCCTTGTTTCGTTTGTACATAAAATTGTATTGTATTTGTGTCCAAATAATGGAGTCTTTAACCTGTGATTAAGAGTGAGTAATCCAAATTCAAAAGTGTTAATTGATTCATCTGATTTAGAAAATTGTTTGATAGCACTAATTAAAATACAGTGGTACCTTTGTTCTTGTACAGTTCACTTTTCAAAGGATTTGACAAAACTATTCGCCAATGGTTTGCCCGGTTTTTGTGAACCGTCTTGATTATAGTACAGCCGAGTCCATCTGTGCAGCTATCATTTCGCGGAATCGAGTGCCCAAAGAAAGACTCCGACATCTTAGTGACTCAGTCTGCAAAGTAAACCACCATGGGACTAGCAAAAGTTGTGAGTGCCAGCATTTTGAATTGATAAAGAAGGTAACAAACATTGAATTTGATCAACAACTAGCAAATTACAAAATCACTCCCTCTCCACTCATCGCCATCTTTGCCAGCAAGAGTCTTCAATGAAGGTAAAAGTGATGTTAAATGTTAATTTTTCTATATATTTTGTAGTATATATGTATTCCATATTTTCTTTTTGTAACACTTTAATTAATTCGTTCTGTGTTGTGTAAATATTTCTGGGTGTCTGGAACGGTTTCATTAATTTTGCATCATTTCCTATGGGAAAAAATGCTTTGGTTTCTGTACAATTCAGTTTTTGTCTGACCGTTTGGAACAAATTACTAACAAAAAGCGAGGTACCACTGTAAATTGTTATAACCCTGATAAAATGAAATATCACACAGTTAGCTTGACTTGTTCACTTTTTAGGAGAGCCTTGACTTCAGTCAAACCTGAACAGGAAGACTTTTTCTAAAAGGTAGAGATTCGAGGAATTGCCTCATTATGAACACAGATTGAGGTCACTGCTGACAAAACGAAACTTGGTGGTGAAATTAATGAACCCTTTAGAGGTAGAGTTAACCCATCTAACACCAACAACTATTTAGATGCAAACAACAATCAGAAAAGTTGCCTTTAAATCATTATATAGGAGCATTATATCTTCAATGAAGAACTGAAGGACTCTTCTGGGAATAGGAACCATATGCAGAAACAAAAGCAATCACAGAGGACCCAACTACGGCTTCAAATTCCCACAAACAAAATCAATCAGTACAATATATTTTCTTAAGAGACAATACAAGAATGGACTAAATATTTACTATCCAATAAAAATGAGTCAACACAGCCATTATTGCCTAAACCGCTGGCAACACAAGTGAGTAGCAGGAAAAGTGTGTCTTGCCTGTTGTGGTCTGGGGCTGCATGAGTGCCAAGATGAGATTGGATGAAACATGAAATCCAACATGTGGGCTACTGCAACATTGTGAAGCAAGAACTTGATTCCCAGTTTACCAATATGATAAGTAGCGCAAACACACACCTTAGATGACAAGTGCCTTGCTGAGGAAGACAAAGCAGTTAAGTATGACTCCTACAGACTAAAACCTACGTAATTGAGGAGCTGTGGGGTATTCCCTCGCATATATTGTAAGTCCTGTATGATGCGATAATGCACTTGTGATATAAAAGACACAAGCATGATCTGAATTTTGTAAGGAATAATTCTGGTTTTGCTTACCGACCTCAAAGCTATTTTATTTGGTACACGGTGTAATGATAAGTGTGACCAGTAGATGGCAGTCAAACATAAGAGATACGTGTAGACTGCAATATAATGGCAGTCACACACAAGAGATAGGTGTAGACTGCAATATGACTCAAGTAAACAGCATTAACGTTTTATATGTTCCATTAAAAATATAGAACATTACACACAGCGCTCAAAATCTATCAAAATGTTTTAGTACGACTTTGGTAAGCTATGATGCCGCACCACTTGATCGATTGTACTGTGCTTCGACATACGAGTATTATTATGGTGTGTGTATAAGGTAAGACATTATCTGGCGTTTTGTTTCAAATTATTATGCAAAAGCAACTTTTCTTACCTCCTGGTACCTGCTGATCTGTATTTGGGATCTGCATAAATCCTAAAAAAATTTGTAGTCGATAAGCTTCTTCTTTTTCTGTTGCCATTTCTAATATAAAGTAGTGTAAAGTTCTTACTTATATCTGTCAGTAAACTCGCCATTAAAGCGCTAAAACATACTGGTCTTGAGATTTTATATTATTCACCTAAGGAACTTTAGGTAATAATAATAATAATAATAATAGATTTTATTTGTAAAAAGCACTTTACATTGAGCAAACAACCTCAAAGTGCTACAGTGTATTAAAAAAATAAAATTAAGAGATAATACAAATAAATAAAAATAAAAGCCTAATAGCTAGAACTAGTATACGTACAGGTATATCTAAAAAAAGGCTTTTTTAAAAATAAGGGTTTTTAAGCCTTTTTTAAAAGCATCCACAGTCTGTGGTGCCCTCAGGTGGTCAGGGAGAGCGTTCCACAGACTGTAGTAGAGTTCCGGTCGGACGGTTTTTCACGGGCCAAATTTCCGGCCTTGTTGTCGTTTCGGGATGAGGAGATGCTGCTCCGTTATTGATTTAAATAAAGTCTGAATGTCATTAAGACAGTTAGCTCCAACTTTTGACACTTCTTCCACTCCCGTCCTTGCACGCTACACCGCTACAACAAAGATGACGGCGAGAAGACGCTGCCGAAGGTGAGCCACGTAAATAAAACCGCCCACAAAACGGCGCATCCTGAAGTGACTGTCAGAAAGCGGCTTGAAGATAATCTGTAAAACATAATCTATGCAACAATTTGACCAAAGATTCACCATTACATGTTATGTAGACCACAAGGAAGTGTTTTCAGTTCAGAAAAAAATAAAAATAATATGAGTCCTTTAATGCGCCCTATAATCCAGTGTGCCTTATATATGAAAAAAGATCGAAAATAGACCATTCATCGGCAGTGCGCCTTATAATACGGTGCGCCCTATGGTCCGGAAAATATGGTAAAACATTTCCCAAACGTTTTTTATTTTACATAATCACAGACAAAAACATTGTGATCTATATTTTTGGTACACTATCAGGGCTATTCCACCGAATTTGTGCCATTTGCGTCCCACAAGTCACATAATCTACGACGCAGGCGTCAAACTCAAGGCCGAGGACCATATCTGGCCCGCCGCATCATTTTATGTGGCCTGTGACAGTACTAACATTTTCAATGGCTGATAGTTTGTTAGCGTGCTTTTATTTTGAAGGCGTGACTTTACGGGTTACATCACAGGCGTCAAAGTCAAGGCCTGGGGGCTAGATCTGGCCTGCCACATTATTTTATGTGAGAATAATGTGCGTCGATAAAACATCCATCCATCCATCCATTTTCTACCGCTTATTCCCTTTTGGGGTCGCGGGGGGCGCTGGAGCCTATCTCAGCTACAATCGGGCGGAAGGCGGGGTACACCCTGGACAAGTCGCCACCTCATCGTCTTTATTGCAAAATAACTGTGTTCTTTCAATTTTGACAAAATAGAGATTTGTACGCAATTGCATTTCTTTTAAACTTTCTAATTATCTGATCATGCAACAAGATATTCCAAAAAATGTTTGTGTTGTCAAATAACGAATACCTAAATCAGGGGTGTCCCGATACACTCCCGCTACAATACCGATATTAGAGCCAGCATATTAGTCTATATAGATATTAATTCGAGACGATATCAGCATGAATCAGGGTATGTATTATATATAATATAATTCAAACAATTCACATATATACAGTACCTTTATTGTTTTGTTGTGTGGAATGTTCAAAAAGGTTTGCTCAAGGGAAATTAGTCAAACAGAGAACAATACTAACCTATTTGTTATTAACCTTATGACAGACTCATGCTGTATTTACATTGTGGTGACACCCAGTGGCCACTAAAATTCATTAAGTTAGGCTCATGTCCAGCTTAGCACTAATAAAATGCCTGTATCGGCGCTTATAGCAGACATTTTACATGCAAGCCGATATAATCCGATTCTTGGGTTTTTGCTGATATCAGATCGATATCCGATATTGTAACCTGGACTGATGATTTCAAAGCAAGTTATAGGTTGGTAAAAAATATCATAAATATGAGGGGATTATACATTTACATTCATATACAATGTATTTATTGTAACAAACAGCCTACAAGGGCAGCCATAACTGTGATGTGGCTCTTGATGAGAACGAATTTGACACCCTTGGTCTACAAGAAGTTGCATTATTCAGAACCTTCTGCATGCCAAAAGTAAGTTTACTTATTCATTATGGCCCAGTTTACACTGCACACCAAATCTGATTTTTTTTCCACCTCAAGTGACACAGATTGGATTTTTTTTGCCAGTCCGAACGCTCCAAAGTGCTTCAAATCTGATCTTTTCGCATCAGCAACAGGCCACATCAGGCGGTAGTCCAAATCCGATTGTAATCTGATCTTTTCAAATGTGACTTCAGTCTAAACGCAACTTTTTCGTCAGCTTTGGGCAAGCTACGTCATTCGTGTGCGTGGGGAAAGATGCAGCCCGCCAGTGGAAGTGGATACTTCATCACAACATCCGGTTCCTGTGAGCAAAGTCGGTGCGTCACTAGTCAATAGAGTGCAAATAATAGGCTATATGTAAAGTTCAATGCATATTTTGACTACAAAGAAATAGCGATTGTTCAAGGAGCGGAGTTGACGCTCTGGCGTATTGGCTTACATGTGAGTTGAAAAACAAAGCCACGCTGATGTCCATGCCTCCTCTACTTAACAGCCATAAAAAGATTAGAACCCTCCCAAATATATTACACTATATTAGACTTAGACTTAGACTTCCTTTTTATTGTCATTCAAATTTGAACTTTACAGTCCAGATAAGGAAATTTTGTTGCATTAGCTCATGGTAGTGCAGGATAAAAAAGCAATAAGGTGCAGATATAAATAAATAGATTACTGTACAGATAAATATATTGCACTTTTGCATATGCATCCACGTTTATGGATGTATGTTATATTGTCTTTATATTCCAGCGAGTTAATCAATTTTGGGGGGGAATTGAGGGTGCGTTCAAGAGTCTTAAGACCTGAGGGAAGAAGCTGTTACAGAACCTGGAGGTTCTGCTACGGAGGCTGCAGAACCTCTTTCTAGAGTCCAGCAGTGAAAACAGTCCTTGGTGGGGGTGGGAGGAGTCTCTGCAGATTTTCTGAGCCCTGGTCAGGCAGCGGCTTTTTGCAATCTCCTGGATAGGAGGAAGAGGAGTCCTGATAATCTTTTCCGCTATCCTCACCACTCTGCAGTGGACTGCACTGCAGGCTCCAGGCTGTATATCCATTAATACATAATATTACTTAAATTAATTTTCACCAAAAAACCCCACTATTTTTTAAGATGTGGCGACCATATTGACAACTTTTATTTGATTTTGTAGTAGTAGTAGTAGCAACTTCCTTATTTATTTACCAAATCCGGTCAACTTCCGTTGTTTTCAATCTATCGAACTGCGCATGCAAGTGAATCATTGGGGCTACATTGGTGCCTGTGTGCGTTTACACCGGAGTCTGATAAAGATCACATTTTACTTGCAGTGTAAACAGTTATAGTTGTGCTCATAAGTTTACATACCCTGGGAGAATTTATGATTTCTTGGCCATTCTTCAGAGAATATTAATGATAACACAAAAACCTTTCTTCCACTCATGTTTAATGGTTGTGTGAAGCTATTTATTGGCAAATAACTGTGTTTACTCTTTTTGAATCAAAATGACAAAATAAAGTACCCAAATGACCCTGATCAAAAGTTTACATACCCCAGTGACTTTGATCTGATAACATGCACAAAAGTTGACACAAACAGGTTTGAATGCCTAATCAAGGTTCCAATCCTCACCTGTGACATGTTTGTTTGTAATGAATGTGTGTGTATAAAAGGTCAGTGAGTTTCTGGGCTTCTGACAGACCATTGCATCTTTAATCCTGTGCTGCACAGATGTTTCTGGATTCTGAGTCATGGGGAAGGCAAAATAATTGTCAAAGGATCTGCGAGAAAAGGTCATTGAACTGCATAAAACAGGAAAGGGGTATAAAAAGATATCCAAGGAATTGAGAATGCCAATCAGCAGTGTTCAAACGCTGATTAAGAAGTGGAAAATTAGGGATTCAGGTAGACCAGCAAATATTTCAGCCACAACTGCCAGGAGAATTGTTTGAGATGCAAAGAAAAATCCACAAATAACTACAGCTGAAATACAGGACTCTCTGGAAAAGTGTGGTGTGGCTGTTTCAAGATGCACAATAAGGAGGCACTTGAAGAAAAATGGGCTGCATGGTCGAGTCGCCAGAAGAAAGCCATTTCTGCGCAAATGTCACAAAATCCCGCTTACAAAAGCCTCAAAACTTCTGGAACAAAGTCATTTGAAGTGATCGGCCACGCTCGGGAATCATTTGGTGATTCAACCCCCAATTCCAACCCATGATGCTGAGTGCAAAGAAGTCTAGTTTATAGTCTTTGGTAAACGTAGTCTTAGATGTGCAGTACATTTGATATGTCAAATATGACTGGGGAGTGAAAATCTCAGCACAGTTCTGTTACCTACATCCTTTTTTTATGTTGTTTATTTTTGGAACACTTTTTTTGACAAATCATTGTGATATAATTAGTGTTAACATGCTATCAGCATAAATGCTAAGTGGCTATATTTCATCTACTGGCTAATTGAATGCTAAAAACTCACTCCTGTTATTTTCAGTCCTCTTACTCAAATGATTAATTTTCCGCTGAGCAACTTTGTACAAAAATGAAATAAAGTTACCTGAGATAGATCATTACACATTTTGAGTAGTTCAATATGTGTATCAGATTTTGATGAAAAAAGACATAACTTTTGACTATTTCCAGAGAGTTACAAAAAACAAATGGCAGCAAATCGGTGGAATGACTCATATGCAATTACTAAAAGAAAATCCCTACCACGGCTCATACGTAGACAAAATAGTTTGTTGGTGCCACTTGAGGGAATGCCCCACCTCTGCTCAGATTACGTGTGCGGATTGCTTTGGCTTTGTATGTTAATGATGTGTTCATCATAGAAGACGCTGTAATGATTAAACCAGATACCAAATGCTGTCATGGAAGCTCCGGTGACGATCAGAAGCTTCTTGAAGCATGTGAATCCTAGTTGGGGCTGTTTTAGAACTATGTCACATGACATCCTATGGACATACAGTAAGAATATTTGTTGCACTGTGATGATTTGGGCCTTGAGTTCATTTCCGCTACAGGTGGGTGACTTTCTAAAGAGCAGGTGCATTGCTGCTTCCAGTCAGCATAAAACAACAAACACATTATGCTCCTCATCAAGGAAAGAGTAGCCGAGTGAGAACACAAGTGGTCATTTTAGGATTATTCATGATGAACCAATGAGCTGTCCACTTGTGACAGTCGCCAGAGATGCTTTCTATGTTTGCATTTGTTTCGGAGTTTTCTAATCGTTGCAATTATTCATTTGTCATGCACGGTGTCTATAAGACTATACCAGGGGTCCCCAAAATATGGCCCACCAGCGTCCAAAATCCGGCCCGCGGGAAGTCCCAAGTAAAAAAAATAAAAAATAATATTTTTTGATAATTTTTTTATATTATTTTTTTTTTTTTTAAATATGTCCTTTCTAATCCATTTTCGACCGCCTGTTACTCTCGGTGTCTCCTAGTCGCTCAGGCAAATCATATTGTCTAAAAATGCATTTTCCCATCGATAACGTGACATCGCGCTCGCGCTGCAGTGTCAGACAATTAGTGCGCGAGGAATATATATATATATATATATATATATATATATATATATATATATATATATATATATATATATATATATATATTAGGGTTGTAACGGTACACAAAAATGTCGGTTCGGTACGTAGCTCAGTTTAGAGGTCACGGTTCGGTTCATTTTCGGTACAGTCAGAAAACAACAAAATATAAATGTTTGGGTTATTTATTTACCAAATTTGCAAAATCTTCCACCAAAAATATTTTTCTTAGTGGAATATTTGATGTGAAGTAATCGGAACCTTGGATAGGTCAATAATTCATAATAACATTGATTTTGATTCAATATTATGTTTTGAGTAATGACAGTTTGAAAGAAAAAAAAACAGCTTTGTTTTATTAGTCAACATTTCAACTTTTTCTAAATTACATTCAACCTTTAAGCTTTTTTATTTCACTTTTGTTATGTTTTTGTTTATTTTAATGGTATTTTTAGAATGTAGCCTTTAAAGCATTAGCTGTTGACCACAAATGGCCTCTGGGGCACACTTTTGACACCCCTGCTATAGATAATAAAAAATGTAATCTGATAAATCTATGGATAAAAAGCAGAGCCTGGAGACGCATGCGCGTTTATCATAACTCTCTCGCTCTCTCTGTCTCTGCCCCTCCCTCACGAATGCTGCTGCGCGCACAATTTGTTTTCAACCCCTTCTTAACCCTGAATGTACATTGAAAATACACACAACCCTAACTCAAAATGCCGGACATTTGAGGCATTTAAGAAACTCCGCCCTGACAGCTCCGCAAAAGAGGACATGTCCGGTGAAAAGAGGACGTATGGTCAGTCTATCGTAGCCCGTTAGCTGCTAGCATGCCGTGTGTTGTGCCTCGGTGTGCATTGCTTACACAACGTGCGTTACGCTACTTAATATGTCCGTGTGGAAACTCATTCGGTACACCTCCGAACCGAACCGGAACCCCCGTACCGAAACGGTTCGATACAAATAGACGTACCGTTACACCCCTAATATATGTATATATACACAGCCCGACCTCAGCGTCAGTTGCTATGTAGAGTGGCACTTTCCATCATTTTTAGCAGACTGCATTGCAAAGTGATTAACCCTTCTCTACTGTGATTCATTAACAAAATGCCAACAGCAAAATGTTATGTACAATTTAAATCAGGGGCCCCCAAATTACGGCCCGCGGGAAGTACCAAGTTAAAAAAATAAAAATAAAAAATGTAAATAAATATTTTCTTTTTTTAAATTATTATTTTAAAAATTCTGACCTTTTTAATCCATTTTCGACCGTTTGTTACTCTCGTAATCCCCTGGACTATACTATTGCTTTCCATTCTTTACACAAACACATTTTAACTTTGTGCTCTGATGCAGCGCAGCGGCACAGATATTGTATATTCCATTCCAGCGGGAAACTGTATAGATTAAAGTTTTTATACATAAAAGGTATCTGCTAATCTACTCAAGCTTTGAGAAGGTAAAATGAAATCCAGCTAAACATGCGTGATGTGGGCCACACTTAATGAGTCATTTTGCAACGACTAGGTTGGAATGAATCACAAAAAGACATTTTAAGGGCATCAGTGCCACCACCCCGTTACTCTTGTTTTTTACATTCCCAATAAGCTGTTAAGTGACTCAGTGCAGTAGTAGTAATAGATCAGATTAATGAGCCACTACGGGGAAATAAAAAGCTTCTCACATTACGATAAAATAGCGCACTTTTTATAAATAGTGGCCTCCGCTCCAATGGATGCCATGCCCAAATTAATTACTTAAATAAATTGGGCAATTTATTTATTTTTTTCAATAAAAAATATAATAATAAAGAGGGTGCAATTACATTCAATATCTCAACTTTACACCAGAGTTTAAAGAGGGAAAAGGTTTACTACAAAAAAGCTCAACAATTTAATTTCCTGTACAAGGAAATAGGAAAATAACCAACAAAATATGAATAAAATCTGATTTTTCCCTACAAGAAACAAAAAAAATACAGATATATTTTAAAACGAGTTTTGCTTTTATTTAATCAAAACCTTCTGGTTTGAAAGGAAACAAACATACACTAAATCAATCTTTTAGCAAAAAAAAAAAAAAGATATTCTTTGAATACAAACTGCACTTAGTATAGAATAATTCATGCATGTCGTAATAGTTTGATAGTATGCGTATACGCACAAATTTAAAAATGCATTTGCATTATTTAAAAATAAAGGCTTTCCCGCTGATTACCCGCCTGATATGCTCTGCAGTTGAGTAAATAACCCATACACTAGAAAGTCATAATTTGCAGGCAGATTCAATGTAGTATGAATTCAAGTGCCGTGCTTCAGTAAGTTCACTTTTTCCATCCCCTGAGAAGGGAGTGAGTTATGCTGGATGGAGAAGATGCTTGTTTGAATATCAAAAGGCGCACAGCACCCCCCACCACCACCACAAGCCCCCCACGCAGCCCTCAAATTGAGCGAGGACCTCTTTAAAAATTCATTCATTTACAGCAGAAATAGATTAAAGCACCCAGCTGGGCAGAAAAACAAAAAATGTGGCTGCTGAATCAGAATCAGAATCACTTTATTAATAACATGAATGGTAAAAGGATCTGTCGAGGTTTTTTCCTGAAGAAAAAGTGCACACCTTGAGAATTGTTCATTTTCAATTACTATATAAAAAAAAATGCAATATAGTGAATTGTCACATCATTAATTAAGATCCTCTTTGGGGAGGAAAAAGGGTCTGAAGGAAAACACATCAATATCCATTGATATCACGGCTACAGAAACAAAGGTTGCCTTCACAATTGTGACATTAGGTTTGCTGTGGTGAAATTATCCTCTGCATTTGACCCATCCCCATTTTCACCCCCTGGGAGGTGAGGGGAGCAGTGAGCGGCAGCGGTGGCTGTGCTCGGGAATCATTTTGGTGATTTAACCCCCAATTCCAACCCTTGATGCTGAGTGCCAAGCAGGGAGGCAATGGGTCCCATTTTTATAGTATTTGGTATGACTCGGCCGGGGTTTGAACTCACGACCTTCCAGTCTCAGGGCGGACACTCTAACCACAAGCAAGGCCACTGAGCAGGTATTTTGTTATTGTTATTATTATTAATAATAAATAAATAAGTTATTAATTAGAGTTTCACAGCGGTTTATCAATAAACCCTAAACCCAAATAAAGAATCCCAACAACCTGTAAATCCATGACATGAATATCAGTCTTAAGCTTAACAAACTGCAACAAAGGCTACGTTCACATTGAAGGGTCAGATGTCAAATTCGGATATTTTGGTCAAAACCGATCTTTTTAGCGGCCATTCACAATACCAAAAAAAATTTGATTTCTAATGTGAATGCAATCTGACCCGCATGCGGACATGACGTTGTGACGTTGCACGCACTGCAATGTGTACGCTAGTAAGCATGGCTTTCACTCTAGTCGGTCTCAGTACTGGCACATTTGGAACAATTTCAAGGATTTTGTGTAAATAAAGTCAACATTTTCCGAACCAAATTATTGCGCGTAGAAGATTAAGAGGGAAGATGAGAAATATTTTGGCTCTGGCTGTTCTACGGGATAATTTGCTTGGAGGTCTGCTTGAAGAGCTTGTCTGTGGGCGAGCAGTTGGAGATAGGAGGAGTGGAACTTTCACGCAAGTTCCTAAAACATATTATTTTCACCTGTTTTCTGCTCCTTTATCAACCATTTATTTTATAACCGTCTATTTTGGCAAATAACTATAATGCTTATCGCTTTTTGATGACGTTCTGGTTGGATGAATGCGACCTAAGCATGGGCGCACTCACATTGAGGACGCATCACATATACACTATGTTGCCAAAAGTATTTGGCCACCTGCCTCGACTCACATATGAACTTGAAGTGCCATCCCATTCCTAACCCATAGGGTTCAATATGATGTCGGCCCACCTTTTGCAGCTATTACAGCTTCAACTCTTCCGGGAAGGCTGTCCACAAGGTTGCGGAGTGTGTTTATAGGAACTTTCGACCAATCTTCCAAAAGCGCATTGGTGAGGTCACACACTGATGTTGGTCGAGAAGACCTGGCTCTCAGTCTCCGTTCTAATTCATCCAAAAGGTGTTCTACCGGGTTCAGGTCAGGACTCTGTGCAGGGCAGTCAAGTTCATCCACACCAGACTCTGTCACGTGTCTTTATGGACCTTACTTTGTGCACTGGTGCACAGTCATGTTGGAAGAGGAAGGGGCCCGCTCCAAACTGTTCCCACAAGGTTGGGAGCATGGAATTGTCCAAAATGTTTTGGTATCCTGGAGCACTCAAAGTTCCTTTCACTGGAACTAAAGGGCCAAGCCCAACTCCTGAAAAACAACCCCACACCATAATTCCTCCTCCACCAAATTTCACACTCGGCACAATGCAGTCCGAAATATAACGTTCTCCTGGCAACCTCCAAACCCAGACTCGTCCATCAGATTTCCAGATGGAAAAGCATGATTCATCATTCCAGAGAACGCGTCTCCACTGCTCTAGAGTCCAGTGGCGACATGCTTTACACCACTGCATCCTACGCTTTGCATTGGACTTGGTGATGTATGGCTTAGATGCAGCTGCTTGGCCATGGAAACCCATTCCATGAAGCTCTCTGCGTACTGTATGTGGGCTATTTGGAAGGTCACATGAAGTTTGGAGCTCTGTAGCAACTGACTGTGCAAAAAGTCGCCGACCTCTTTGCACTATGCGCTTCAGCATCCGCTGACCCCTCTCTGTCAGTTTACGTGGCCTACCACTTAGTGGCTGAGTTGCTGTTGTTCCCAAACTCTTCCATTTTCTTATAATAAAGTCGACAGTTGACTTTGGAATATTTAGGAGCGAGGAAATTTCACGACTGGATTTGTTGCACAGGTGGCATCCTATGACAGTTCCATGCTGGAAATCACTGAGAGCGGCCCATTCTTTCACAAATGTTTGTAGAAACAGTCTCCATGTCTAAGTGCTTGATTTTATACACCTGTGGCCGGGCCAAGTGATTAGGACACCTGATTCTCATCATTTGGATGGGTGGCCAAATACTTTTGGCAATACAGTGTATATCCGATTTATTTCCACATACAAAAGAGGCCTGTGTCAGGTATGAAACATTCGTAATTAAACTGTTCGGACATGAAAATATCAGATACAGGTCACATGTGGGCAAAAAAAAAATCGGAATTGACCTGCAGTGTGAACAAGGCCTGAGTCTCTATTATTTTTGGTCCAGGCTAGGACTGAAGTGTAAATGCAGCTGCTTCCAAAAAAAAAGTATTTTTTTTTACAGTAATTGCTTCGGCCAGTACTAAATGAGGTTCACTTAAGTGCAATTATCCCCTTCCTATCTTCCCTGTAAAGACCTTTCTTGAACACAGAGAAGTGTTCTCGCACAACGTGACTGCAAACAAAATTCCAATTGGAATCAGGGAATCAATTCGGAGCAGATGAATGGTTCTATAGCTCATCTGCTATTTAGTGAAAGAGGAGGAAGAACAGTGCCACTAATGAAGACTGAGCCTCTTCTCGCTCTCCCTCCTTCATGAGTCCTCTACGGGCACAAAAACGTTTATATTTACAAGTCACATTTCTTTTAATGGGGAACTGCACTTTTTCTGGAATTTTGCCTGTAGTTCACAATCATTATGAGAGCCGAGAACAAACGTCAATTTTTTTTTTTTACAATTTTAAAGATGATAAAAAAACGCTTGAAAGATGCAGCTAATGGGAGTCACCGTTTTAGCCTTTAAAGCCTTCCAGCAACGTTTTATATACACACTGCAAGTCTATATATATTGTAGTAACAGCCACGTTCATAACAATATGTAATATGTTCAATATTTACCATATTTTGATCATTTTAATAATTTCCTGGACTGATTTATTCCGCGCATTGATTTCTGTTTCCATAGCAGCGCATGTCCGACTTTTGGCAACAAATGTGTGTTCCTACTTCCAGAATAAAACGCGCATGTGTTTTCTAATCATGGCATTCTTAGTAACAGACAACGAAGACGACTATTTTTGGACAAGTGAGGATTCACAACTTGATATTTTTGAAGCTAAGTATACTGAGGATGAACTGCTGCTTATAGAAGCGAGCACGAAGAAGAGGGTGAAACGTTGGAGCTGACGGTGGCCATGGTCTGATGACATCCTGGTGCAGATGGCTCCTGTGATAGTGTTTACTCACATGTCTCCTCCGTACTCAGCCATGCAATCATTTGTCCATATAGTTGCATAAGTGTGTAAGTTGTGTGTGTGCGTGTTTGTGTTTGGTATCTGTGTCCGTGCGTACGTATGTGATAATGGGGGATATGGGTCATCGGCAGGGGTGTAACGGTACGTGTATTTGTATTGAACTGTTTCGGTACGGGGGTTTCGGTTCGGTACGGGGGTGTACCGAACGAGTTTCTTAACAAGCTGCTTTGCTTCTTCTGCCTCTGTCTCAGCACCCAGCATTGTTCCACCCACACAACCATCTGATTGGTTACACACAAAGCGGTCACAGCCAATCAGCAGTGCGTATTCAGAACGGTAACAGCCAATCAGCAGTGCGTATTCAGAGAGCATGTAGTCAATGCTTCAGCGTCGAGCAGGTGGGTGTTTAGCAGGTAAGCATCAGGCAGCTAACTCTCCCAAATTATAATAAACACCTCCCAGTCAACTACTAGTAACATCACTATGAGCCCGTTGACCTTCTAGAAACTTTAAACTGCAGCTCAGCTCGCTCGCAGTCCTGGCTTGAGGTGAAGGCTAATTCGCTTTTAGCGTAACGTTAGCTCATTTTGCGGTGTGTGTGTGTGTGTTACGGACAGAAAAGTTTTGAATGGCAGGGTCCCTGCTATCACATGTTGATAAAAATATAACATTTACATAATAAAAATCAACTACAGGCTTCCCAAATGCTGTAATAAATTAAGCATGATGAGTTGACTTGAAACTGTTTAATGTTGCACTTTTTATATGTAGAAGAAAAGTTTTGTAATTTTATTTAATCTGAGCAACAACTTGAGGCAGTTTAATGTTGATTAACGTGGGCAGAATTATTATAATGTTCCCAATGTTAAAAGGATAAAGCCATTGTTTACAAATTTGGTAAATAAATAACCAAAAAATTTATATTTTGTTGTTTTCTTACTGTACCGAAAATGAACCGAACTGTGACCTCTAAACCGAGGAACGTACCAAACCGAAATTTTTGTGTACCGTTACACCCCTAGTCATCGGGGTATTATTTTTAACTTTGTAAAGTACTTTGCATTGCATCTCTTTTTATGTATGAAAAGCGCTTTATAAATAAAGTTGGATTGATTGATTTATGCATGTCTTTTGGCTTTTTCTAGGTTTTTTTTTTGTTTATATAAAATTTGTGTGGGTTACTTGTTTGGGGGAGCAAAAAAGAACATTTGACATGTGTTTAATTGTATTTCTGGACTGTATATGTCAAAAATCCAATAAAATAAAGAAAAGAAAAAATAAGCTATACTGTGAACAGAGCTACACATTCAGAATTTTAAATGTGTCAGCTTTGGCTTTGTAGAAACAACAAAAACAAAAAAAAGCATAGGACTTTTAGCGACTGCATCAGCACGACACAAGATGCTGTAAAAAGAAATATTGGCATCCTCATGAATAAATTGCCGCCTGCCAATCACGTAACACAATAGAATTTTAGCCTGAGGGCTGAGATGTGGCGGTTTAATAGGGTTTTGCTGCATTAAGGTACCTGTTGGGTGCTGTCCAACCTTACACACACACGCTCAGTGATGAGTATGCATGTAGCCACGGGCACAGCTACCACCAGGAGTCTGGAAAGTGCACCTCCCGTATGACCATTTGAATAATCACTTCAACAAGGCGAGGAATTAAAAAAGGCTCTTTGGTGTGGAGACGGGGCTGCATACCTAATGAGCCGCCACGAACGTCGGACCGGCCGAAATAGCCATTGATTAGTCGCTAAATTGATTGGCAGTTAAGAAATCTGTCAAAATGGATTGTTGATGAATCGTGTCGCGGAGCAATTAAGATAAATGGAGCGTCACGTCATGGCTGCAACCGGCAGAGGCGCTGCTGATTCGGTGTCAGTGGGTTTGCTGTCTAAAGAAAGCCAAGAAAGTCCGGTATGAGAAAAGTAAATTATGTGTATTGGGATTATGTTGTACAAAATCTAGCCTCGATGTTGGAATTTAGAGAGTTTGCTTTCCTAACAAGTGATTTCAATAACCTGTTTTGTATGTCTGTAGCTTTAATGCTAATCAGTGATGTGCGGTCACTGGAGGCGGGGCCTCACCTGCCATCATGGAAAGAAAAAAAATGTAAAAAGAAAAAAAATTTATTAAATTGTTATATGTATTCAGTGATTATACTATAAAGTTATTTTCCATTTAACTTCACCAGTTTTAGATTATTTGTATTCAAAATTGCTGAATTTTCACATTTGCCGTTCAAATACTGAGAAGAGACGGTGCGGTGATCAGCAGCCAGTTGAGGCACGTCACTCAGTTGTGCCTCACCATGGATTGTGCAATGACTCGGCTAACTGCTGGCCTGCTGTGCAGTGAGACCGTATTGCTATATTGCTTATACATTTCCATAGTTTAGTTAGCTGAGGTATATAATGTACAGTGTATTTTGTCAACAACTGTATGTGTGTAACGTATTTCTTGTGCTGAGCAATCATAAAACTGCTGCGAAGACGCACTGGCTGAGGCTCGCAGTAATCCCGCCTCCTGGTGCCGGTTAATGCACCCCCCGACGGGAGCGCCACACCAACCAAAGCCACACCCAAACCCTCCACGTGCAAGACCGAATCCACCCAAAAAAAAAAACTTAACAAGAAGCCAAAAAGTGCAAAAACAACAATGCTCGCGCCGGAGGAGCCGTGAACGACTGCAGGGACACAACATTAGGTACACCTGCAGACTGCAGCACGGATTTCATATTTCATTCATTCACAACTCCTCCAACACGAACACCACTGTTCCCGCACTTATAAGTAAAGGTAAGACCATAATAACCTTTTTTTAATTAAATGTGCTTTTTTGTGTGTTACAGTTTGTATGTGTAAAGTTAAAGTTAAGTTAAAGTACCAATGATTGTCACACACACACTAGGTGTAATGAAATTTGTCCTCTGCATTTGACCCATCCCCTTGTTCACCCCCTGGGAGGTGAGGGGAGCAGTGGGGAGCAGTGGGGAGCAGTGGGCAGCAGCGGCGCCGCGCCCGGGAATCATTTTTGGTGATTTAACCCCCAATTCCAACCCTTGATGCTGAGTGCCAAGCAGGGAAGAATGCTGATATGAGCTTTTAAACATAACCCGTTAACTGCTGCCAATCAAATTGTGAATAAGATACTCTTTAGGGTTCATATGTTTGTAAATCTGACTGTGATGAAGTCAGTGCCTCACCAATCATGAACCTCACCGCACGTCACTGATGCTAATAGGACGACTGCTATTGTGTGCTTTATCCACTTTTTACATATACACTTTAACAAGCTATCGATTAGTTTAGTAATCGAGTAATCTATCGATGAGTTTGTTCCCTAAATCGAGTAATCGGATCATAAAACACAATTGATAGCCTCAATACATACTATACATTACCTTTTGCACTATATTAATTTATATTATTATGTGTTGTCAACTTTGTACTTTTTTAGGTCATTGCCTGAAATAAATAAATAATGAATAATGAATGAATGAATGCGTATTTTGGGGAAAATACTATTTTTCTGCTTGCAATAACATTCATTCTTCTTTTCTAATACATGCACATCATCAACATTGAAATTGCACTTTTGACATATGTGCATAGATATAAACATATAAAATCTCTCACATATCAGAGTACACCACCTGCAGAATCTACGATTGCGTATTTAAAAGTCAACTCAATGCGGTCCGAATTTCATCAATTTGTATTACTTATACTTTTTAAACGATTAATCAAGATAACAGACTATAAATCAAAGCTTTTTCCTAATCAATTAATGGTTGCAGCCCCAAATGAAATAGATGCAATATTCACCGTACAACAATGCAAGTAAGGAGTGGGACAGGAGGACCCAAATGTTGGCATAGCTATGTTAGCTACAATGCTAACAACATTACACTCATTAACCTAATCGCACAAAAAAAAAAAAAAGATCAAACTTAAAGGGGAACTGCACTTTTTGGGGATTTTTGCCTATCGTTCACAATCATTATGAAAAACATGACAATTCATTCTAACTAGGGATGTCCGATAATGGCTTTTTTACCGATATCCGATCTTCTGATATTGTCCAACTCTTAATTACCGATACCGATATATACAGTCGTGGAATTAACACATTATTATGCCTAATTTTGTTGTGATGCCCCGCTGGATGCATTAAACAATGTAACAAGGTTTTCCAAAATAAATCAACTCAAGTTATGGAAAAAAATGCCAACATGGCACTGCCATATTTATTATTGAAGTCACAAAGTGCATTCTTTTTTTTTAACATGCCTCAAAACAATAACAGTGCAATACTTTTTCATAACAGGGTCACTACTGCCTAGTTTCTCTTGTTATATTCTTATTTTATTGTTACATTTGTATTCTCATTGTTGCTTTTTATTTTTATTCTTATTGTAATATTTTTCTATTTTGTTTCCATTTATACCCCCATTATTTACTTTTTAAATTCAATCTCAATTCTGTACACTGCTGCTGGAATTTTAATTTTCCTGAGGGAACTCTCCTGAAGGAATCAATAAAGTACTATCTATCTATCTATCTAAACAACAGCTTGGAATTTGGGACATGCTCTCCAAGAGAGAGACTATGAGAGGTTGAGGTGGGCGGGGTTGAGGTGGGGGGTAGGGGTTAGCGGGGGGGTTTATATTGTAGCGTCCCGGAAGAGTTAGTACTACAAGGGATTCTGGGTGTCTGTTCTGTTGTGTTTATGTTGTGTTACGGTGCGGATGTTCTCCCGAAATGTTCACAGTGTGGCGCATATTGTGTTAAACTTGTTTATACGGCCACCCTCAGTGTGACCTGTATGGCTGTTAAACAAGTATGTCTTGCATCAATTCGTAATGAGTAAAGCCGGTATATATTATGTGACTGGGATGGCATGCACGTAAAGGAAGTGCCTTAAAGGTTTATTGTCTCTCTGTACCTCTCCCTACGTCCGTGTACACAGCGGTGTTAAAAAACGTCATACATTTTACATGTAAAAACAGATACCGATAACGAAACCAATAATTTCCGATATTACATTTTAAAGCATTTATCGCCCGATATTATCGGACATCCCTAATTCTAACTCGTAAAAAAATGTAAATAAAAGTCTGCTTACAGCCGAGCCAATGAGAGGTCCTCTATTTTGCCCATAAAACCTAACAAAAAAAAAGGCCAAAAAGCGCCAACAATACTACATTCACATTTCGTGATTTGAATACTAACCAAGTATTAGTGATCTCTTTTATTACAAGCGCTAACGCAAACAAAACTATTCACAGCGGCACCGTGATCAGTAACGTGCGTGTTTATGTTGTTACACCCACCTTTTCTTCGAGGACTATGAGTCTTTCTTCATCTAAACAGGACTATAACAACATTCTATCAGTCGGCATCCTAATGACAGCAGCCATTGTACATTAAGTGATGTTTTATTATGTTTGTTGGCTCTCATGAAGTCTGCAGTTGTAATCAGTGATGTAGTTAAAAAAAAAAACACGCTATAGCAATATAATTCTCTTCACTTCAAACGTAGTGATGCTTTTTTGAAATTAATGATCAAAATACGTGAATATTAAATGTTATTATAAATGTGCCCATTACTACATTGCATATATACTTACAGCATGTATATAAACCTTAATGGAGGTGTTTGGATGTTTTTATAAGGGCTTTATAGGCAGAATAGAGCAGCTTCTATAGGCTCCATTGTAAGCAGACTTTTGATCGCATTTATTTCCTAGTTAAAATGCATAAAAAAGAAAAAAAAATGTGTTTTTGTCTTACATAAGGATTGGGAATGATAGGCAAAATTCCAACAAAAGTACAGGTCTGTAGCTAACAGGTGGATAGTCTGCAGAGCTTGATTTTTATAAATGTGTGGCGAAGCCTCTTTTTCTTTTTCCCAAAGCTATTTGCTGTTAAGTGGTGGGGTATACACCGGGTGGGCTCATTACCTAGGGGCAGGTCAAACGCAGTATCATCAAGAAAGAAGGGTTTAGATTTTTTTTTTTTTTTTTTTTTTTTTTTTTTATAAATGGTATTCCATCATTGTGAGTAGAGCCAGAGAACTACAAAAAAATATGCTATTGTTATGTTCAAAGGGACACATCTAAAAAGTGTGTGCATGCTGTTATTCCTATTTTTCTTTATCTTTTAGGTATAAAAAGTGGTTATCCACTTCTATTAGGCTGCCACAGTGCTATACTTATACACAGCTTTTTCAACTCAGTTTGCAAACAAGACTGCAACAACGGGAAGTGAGGAGCAGCAAACAGTTCAATTAGAGCTACAACAGGTGAGTGGATCATAAGTAACATTACCAACTGTGTGTGTGTGTGTGTGTGTGTGTGTGTGTGTGTGTGTGTGTGTGTGTGTGTGTGTGTGTGTGTGTGTGTGTGTGTGTGTGTGTGTGTGTGTGTGTGTGTGTGCAGAGTTGTAGCCATTCTATTTTTAAGCTAAACTAGGTCTGACCTTTTACACTGCATATGCTGACTCATGTTCACGGCCTTTCCTCCTTAGTCTGAGGTACAGTTTGTCACAAATCATTTTACTCCGCCATAAATTAAATAAAAAGCCCTTTATGACTGAAAAATAAACATGGATGTGGGAGTGAACGCTTCATCTCGCATCAGAGTGAAACCCAGTCATTGACATCCTGTCTTTATTGATCCGACTTGCATAAGCCCTTCACTAATAAAAAGGCATAGTGGTGAGGGGTGAAACTGCGACACAAAGCAGCATAGTGTATAGATCCATATACTGCATATAGATACCCTGTCATATAGAGGATATTTTACAGTATGTCCTTAAAAAACAGTATAAAGAGAATCGTTCATTCAAGTCTTTCTAGTAGATTTTTAAAAACAGCGTGCAGGGCTCTATATAACAGGGGGGGCCACATCTGTCCCGGGAATGACATCATACAGACCCCCGAGTTCAGTTCAAAACTTAAAAGACAAACATTTTTGCAGCAAATTCCTAAAAAAAAAAAACTGACAACACTTTTGTTTTCCTTGAGACAAATGTCTCGCTCTCGTTAGCATTAGCCATGTTTTGAATCTCTGCTAAGGAAGTAAGGGGGCGAGCGAACGGTACGGAAGCTCATCTGGGCAATAAGTATGCCGATCCAGGGGAAGAAGAAAAAAATGATTTTTTTTTTATTTGATTTGATTTTTTTAAATTGCCTGCAACAAATAATTAGAATTGATCGATAAAATGTATATATTGCCCAGGCCTAATTTGGGATCTGCATGAATCCCGAAAATTTGAAATCAAGCGTGGAGATATTTATAAAATAATCTTGCCTTCTTTCATACTCCTGAGAAATGAGCTGTTTTACCTCATTAATTTTTTTTTATATAAAAAATGGAATTTGCCCTATTTGGTAACGTCAGCGGATTATCCATGTATGGTATAAATTTACCCAAATTGCTTTGCGCAGGTCTGCCATTGTAGTCTGACGCAGTAGTCAATAAGCTCTTTCTTTTATCTTTTATATGGGTACTAGTATTATATGTCTGGGTGGGGGGGGTCCTAATTTGGAAATAATGTGTACCCCTTTCAGATATCGCATTTAGTTCCCACTAAAACATTCACATGTTGCACAATGAGATGTAAATATGGGATCATGTGTACATTCCTGTAACTTTCTGTTTGTAAAATATACCATTATTAGTATTTCTTTAATATAATAACATCTTATGATTACGGTTCGGGTTCGGTGAACGCGCATATGAAACTGGTGGGGGTTCGGTACCTCCAACAAGGTTAAGAACCACTGGTCTAGACCAGGGGTGGGCAACCCGCGACTCTAGAGCCGCATGCGGCTCTTTAGCGCCGTCCTAGTGGCTCTCTGGAGCTTTTTAAAAAATTTATGAAAAATGGAAAAAGATGAGGGGAAGAAAATCTATTTTTTGTTTTAATATGGTTTCTGTAGGAGGACAAACATGACACACGCATCCCTAATTGTTACAAAGCACACTGTTTATATTAAACATGCTTCACTGATTCGAGTATTTGACGAGCGCCGTTTTGTCCTACTCATTTTGGCAGTCCTTGAACTCACCGTAGTTTGTTTACATGTATAACTTTCTCCGACTTTCTAGGACGTGTTTTATGCCACTTCTTTTTCTGTCTCATTTTGTCCACCAATCTTTTAACGTTGTGCATGAAAGGTGAGTTTTGTTGATGTTATTGACTTGTGTGGAGTGCTAATCAGACATATGCAAGCTAATCGATGCTAACATGCTATTTAGGCTAGCTATATGTACATATTGCATCATTATGCCTCATTTGTAGCTATATTTGAGGTCATTTAGTTTCCTTTAAGTCCTCTTAATTCAATTTATATCTCATGACACACTATCTGTATGTAATATGGCTTTTAATTTTTTGCGGCTCCAGACAGATTTGTTTTTGTATTTTTGGTCCAATATGGCTCTTTCAACATTTTGGGTTGCCGACCCCTGGTCTAGACAATTGCAGAATGAAACTGTGCAGCCAGTGTACCTAATGTAGTGGCCGCCGGATGCACGGCTGCACTTGTTGAGCTTCCACGCCACGCAGGGAGGGATTCTTTCGATCCTTCTTTCTGGCGTTCAAGGAGGAATTCAATCGCAGTGTGCGATGAAGGGAAATAAAGACGATTGACAGTGGAGAAAACACGCTGCAACAGCTGTGAGTCAAATGCCACCAGGGCACGCAGCACGGCCAAATGACACACACACACGCACACACACGCGCACGCACACGCACACACACACGCACACACACACACACACACACACACGCACGCACGCACGCACGCACACACACACTTCCTACTGCACATACCAATCAGCTAGCTAACGATAGCTTGTGGAGGGCACGTCACTACATTACACCCGAAGAAACAAACAACGAGGACGGGCTAAAGTTAGCTTCCACCGGCTAGCTGGCTGTCAAAGTTGCCGCCCTCCCTGCCCGCGAGGCGGCTTGTTGTCACCGGTAGCACGGCGGTGCTAGCCCCGCTAGCCCCGGAGCTGTCAACTTGAGAGTTCCAGCAAAGCCAGGCGGCGAGGCGGGGAGGAGGAGTAGGAGGAGGAGGGAGTGGAAAAGAGGGTGTCCCCCTGCGCCCCCCTGCCACGGCAAGCGGAAAGCTGTCAACCCGGGCCTGCCTGCGAGCCAGCCGGGGTTCAACCCCCCACCCCGCACTTCCCCGAAAAAGTCGCCCGGGCCTCGGTTCAACTTCCATGCCCTTGTAAGCTCACTTACTCTGGGGAAGAGCCGCCGCCGCTGCCGTTGTTGTTGACGGTGGTCTGCGTAATCCTCGCGGTAGTTTTACACTAACTGCTCTCGCCGTCTTTAGCCTTCCGCTTCAGTGTCTGCCCGCGGCCACAGAGGAGTTGTTCCCCGAGCGCTCGGCGCTTGTTGTTCCGGATAAGGTTCGCCGGTGTGTGCCTGCGGTGCCGTGGCGTCCCTTCACAGCTTCTCTCCGCCTTCTCCCGAGTTCGCCTCTCTCTGTCCGCGGCGCAGCCAACATCCGGGACTCTCCTCGCCTGCGACCGGATCTACTTTTGAGCAAGTCGACGCGCACCGAAGGTCTAGGTTTTTTTTTGCCGCCTTTTTTTGTCACTGCTCCTGCCGCAACAAAAAATAGTACGTCGTGGGCCAGGGCTGTTCTGGCTCAACTGGTGGCCCGCAAATTCAGTTGAACAGTACTTGTGAGAGACTCACAGTTTTGCAGCAGATTTTTTTAGAAAAATAACTTTTCTTACCTTATTGGTACCTGCTGTTATGTATTTAGGATAGGACTGGGCCAGGGGTCGGCAACCCAAAATGTTGAAAGAGCCATATTGGACCAAAAATACAAAAAATAATCTGTCTGGAGCCGCAAAAAATTAAAAGCCATATTACATACAGATAGTGTGTCATGAGATATAAATTGAATTAAGAGAATTTAAAGGAAACTAAATGACCTCAAATATAGCTACAAATGAGGCATTATGATGCAATATGTACATATAGCTAGCCTAAATAGCATGTTAGCATCGATTAGCTTGCAGTCATGCAGTGACCAAATATGTCTGATTAGCACTCCAACAAGTCAATAACATCAACAAAACTCACCTTTCATGCACAACCTTAAAATTTTGGTGGACAAAATGAGACAGAAAAAGAAGTGGCATAAAACACGTCCTAGAAAGTTATACATGTAAACAAACTACGGTGAGTTCAAGGACTGCCAAAATTAGTAGGACAAAACAGCGCTTGCCAAATACTCGAAGCAGTGAAGCATGTTTAATATAAACAGTGTGCTTTATAACAATTAGGGAGGTTTGTGTCATGTTTGTCCTCCTACAGAAACCATATTAAAACAAAAAATAGATTGTTTTCCCCTAATCTTTTTCCATTTTTCATACATTTCTGAAAAAGCTCCAGAGAGCCACTAGGGCGGCGCTAAAGAGCTGCATGCGTCTCTAGAACCGCGGGTTGCCGACCCCTGGACTGGGCCATACGGCCTAAAAATAAAATCTCCAATTTTTTTTTTTTTTTACAAACAATTAAATTTTTCCCGATTTTTTACCCTTACTTTTTAAAGAAACCATTCTAAACAAATAATACAGATAATTAAAAACAATGTTTGCTTTTATTTGATCAACAACTAGTCGCTTGAAATGACACTGAATGCTCTTAAATGGTAAATGGGTGGTACGTGTATAGCGTTTTTCTACCTTTTTTAAGGAACTCAAAGCGCTTTGACACTATTTTCCCCATTCACACACACACATTCACACACTGATGGCGGGAGCTGCCATGCACAGCGCTAACCAGGCCCATCAGGAGCAAGGGTGAAGTGTCTTGCTCAAGGACACAACGGACATGACTAGGATGGTAGAAGGTGGGGATTGAACCAGGAACCCTCAGATTGCTGGCACGGCCACTCTCCCAACTTCGCCACGCCACGTCTTACTCTTAGCGAAGTCTAATTTGATTAATGTTGTTCTATTTAGACTAGATATAAATGTTTCCTTTTTTTTTGGAATAATTTTTAAAGAACTAAATTAACAGCTTCCTCTGGGATGCAATAGGTAAAGTACCACTGATAGTCACACACACACTAGGTGTGGTGAGATTATCCTCTGACTTTGACCCATCACTCTCACCCCCTGGGAGGTGAGGGGAGCAGTGAGCAGCAGCGGCGGCCACGCCCGGGAAACATTTTGGTGATTTAACCCCCAATTCCAACCCTTGATGCTGAGTGCCAAGCAGGGAGGTAATGGGTCCCATTTTCATAGTCTTTGGTATGACTCGACCGGGGTTTGAACTCGCGACCTACCGATCTCAGGGCGGACACTCTAACCACTGGGCCACTGATACTTCTGTATTAAATAAAATACTTCTGTTAGCAAAAATGTAGCATTGCCCATTGCATGCAAATAAATAATAATCTTCAACATTGAGATTAATATTGTGAAAACTTAAAACATTTGGCGGGCCGTGCGTTTCCCACCTAGGCCTTCAGTGATGTCCTACTTAGTCCGACTTCAATAAATACCTCTCAAAATACCATAATTTATGTCGCCACATGACCACCGCTTGTAAAATACTATACACAAACACACTAGCGCACTACTGGGCATTGAATAAACTCAATTTGTCACTAGTGTACAAAAAGGGCTATTTTCTGGCGCATTTAAAAATCAATAAACCCGCATCGGACGTGGTACTGTCAAAACAAAATTAATCGTAAAAAACATTTTGAATGTGAAAAAATATATTTGAACTCACAATACCACTTGTATTGTATATTTGTCACCTAATCAACGTTTTGCTCTGCTACTTTGTTGGTTAAAAAAGTGAGTACCGCTGATTTCTCCGCTGGCCGGGTACGGCTCCGGTGCCACTTTCTGCTTTCGTAAATCACAACTTGTGATTGGATACCTGGGAGCGACAAGTGAGTATACAATCACAGTCCCGTTCAACGTAAGGCTACTGTCAACAACTTGTGAGCTCATCGGCTATCGCAACTGTCTGTTAACTGAATGTCCTCCGTTCGCTAAACTGCACAGCCGGCGCTAATGTTGGGTCAGAAGGCCTCCGGCAGAATTCATACAACGCTGGCAACAAGCTCGCTGAATTCTGATTGGATAAAAGCTCCAACTTAAAAGAGCCTGGAGCCTAATATGACTTGAAGAGAATATGATGAATATTTTTATATCTTTATGGAAAGTCAATTAAAAATAAAATATTATGAATTAATGATCATGATTTATGTTAAGCCAGCAGAGAAGGTCTGACGGCACACCACTGCTTGCGCACTACTGGGCATTGAATCAATTTGTCAATACAAAACGGGCTATTTTTTGGTGCCTATAAAAATCAATAAACCCGCATCAGACGTGGTACTGTCAAAACTAAAATAATTGTAAAAAAAAACATTTTGAATGTGAAAAAATATATTTGAACAATTTGTAAAGCCATTGGTACCGCTCGGAGTGGGTTGATTTGAGTGGAACCATTTCACCGCCAAGACAGCTTAACTTGTTTCCGGGGTTGGCTGACCTCGTTTCACAAGATCTAGTCCAATGGTTCTTAAAGGGGAACATTATCACAATTTCAGAAGGGTTAAAACCATTAAAAATCAGTTCCCAGTGGCTTATTTTATTTTTCGAAGTTTTTTTCAAAATTTTACCCATCACGCAATATCCCTAAAAAGAGCTTCAAAGTGCCTGATTTTAACCATCGTTATATACACCCATCCATTTTCCTGTGACGTCACACAGTGATGCCAATACAAACAAACATGGCGGATAGAACAGCAAGTTTATAGCGACATTAGCTCGGATTCAAATTCGGATTTCAGCGGCTTAAGCGATTCAACAGATTACGCATGTATTGAAACGGATGGTTGTAGTGTGGAGGCAGGTAGCGAAAACGAAATTGATGAAGAAACTGAAGCTATTGAGCCATATCGGTTTGAACCGTATGCAAGCGAAACCGACGAAAACGACACGAAAACGACACGACAGCCAGCGACACGGGAGAAAGCGAGGACGAATTCGGCGATCGCCTTCTAACCAACGATTGGTATGTGTTTGTTTGGCATTAAAGGAAACTAACAACTATGAACTAGGTTTACAGCATATGAAATGCATTTGGCAACAACATGCACTTTGAGAGTGCAGACAGCCCAGTTTTCATCAATTAATATATTCTGTAGACATACCCTCTTCCGTTTAATTCGCCAAATTTCACCCATTTAGAGTTCGGAAATCGGTTGAAAAAATATATGGTCTTTCTTCTGCAACATCAAGGTATATATTGACGCTTACATAGGTCTGGTGATAATGTTCCCCTTTAACCTGGGTTTAATCGAACCCTAGGGGTTCGGTGAGTCGGGCTCAGGGGTTCGGCGGAAGTCAAGACACACCCGACTCATCGTGTAAATAAAAACTTCTCCCTATCGGCGTATTACGGATACGGCAACAGCAGAAGTCAGACTGATTTGCAGGTGTGTAATTTGTTGTGAGTTTATGCACTGTGTTGGTTTTGTTCTTTGAACAAGGTGATGTTCATGCACGGTTCATTTGGTGCACCAGTAAAAAAACATGGTAACACTTTAGTATGGGGAACATATTCACCATTAATTAGTTGCTTATTAACATGCAAATTAGTAACATATTGGCTCTTAACTAGTCATTATTAAGTACTTATTAATGCCTTATTCGGTATGGCCTTATTATAACCCTAACCCTCTAACCCTGGCCCTAACCTTCGAACCCTAACCCTAACCAAATAACTCTAAATTAAGTCTTAGTTACTTAGTTTGATCATATTACGCGTATACTGGCTCACCTGTACTGGCTTCCTGTGCACTTAAGATGTGACTTTAAGGTTTTACTACTTACGTATAAAATACTACACGGTCTAGCTCCAGCCTATCTTGTCGATTGTATTGTACCATATGTCCCGGCAAGAAATCTGCGTTCAAAGAACTCCGGCTTATTAGTGATTCCCAGAGCCCAAAAAAAGTCTGCGGGCTATAGAGCGTTTTCTATTCGGGCTCCAGTACTTTGGAATGCCCTCCCGGTAACAGTTAGAGATGCTACCTCAGTAGAAGCATTTAAGTCCCATCTTAAAACTCATTTGTATACTCTAGCCTTTAAATAGACACCCTTTTAGACCAGTTAATCTGCCGTTTCTTTTCTTTTCTCCTCTGCTCCCCTCTCCCTTGTGGAGGGGGGAGCACAGGTCCGGTGGCCATGGATGAAGTGCTGGCTGTCCAGAGTCGGGACCCGGGGTGGACCGCTCGCCTGTGCATCGGTTGGGAACATCTCTGCGCTGCTGACTCGTCTCCGCTCGGGATGGTGTCCTGCTGGCCCCACTATGGACTGGACTCTTACTATTATGTTGGATCCACTATGGACTGGACTCTCACAATATTATGTCACACCCACTCGACATCCATTGCATTCGGTCTCCCCTACAGGGGTGGGGGGGGGTGGGGAGGGGGGGGGGGGGTTACCCACATATGCGGTCCTCTCCAAGGTTTCTCATAGTCATTCACATCGACGTCCCACTGGGGTGAGTTTTTCCTTGCCCTTATGTGGGCTCTGTACCGAGGATGTCGTTGTGGCTTGTGCAGCCCTTTGAGACACTTGTAATTTAGGTCTATATAAATAAACATTGATTGATTGTTTGAGAATATGTTCCCATCATGTCCAAAACACTCTAAATTAAGTCTTTGTTACTTAGAATATGTTCCCCATACTAAAGTGTTACCAAAAAACATATAACTTTGTCTTGAATTTGAAAAAAACCAAAACATTTTATTTTTCACTAAAGAAGGGTTCGATGAATGTGCATATGAAACTGGTGGGGTTCGGTACCTCCAACAAGGTTAAGAACCACTTCTAGTCCCTTTTTAAATATCCTTCTTGCAAATACTGTATATATCTGCCACCTAATCAACGTTTTGCTCTGCTTTTTTGTTGGGTTTGTTGGTTAAAAAATTAAGTACCGCTGATTTCTCCGCTGGCCGGGTATGGCTCTGGTGCCACTTTCTGCTTTCACAAATTTTGATTGAATATTTGGGAGTGACAAGTGAGTATCCAATCACAGTCATATTCAACGTAAGGCTACCTAGATGGGCTACTGTCAAAAACTCGTGATCTGATCGGCTATTGCAACTGTCTGTTAACTGAATGTCCTCCGTTCGTTAAACTGCACAGCCGCCGCTAATGTTGGTTCAAAAGGCCTCCGGCAGAATATTTTTATATATTTATGAAAAATAAATTAAAAATAAAATGAACTTTTACTCATTTATGATCATGACTTATGGTAAGCCAGCAGAAAAGGTCTTGCTGGCCCTGACGGCACACCATTGCCAGAACTGGCGGTATAGCTCGGTTGGTAGAGTGGCCGTGCCAGCAACTTGAGGGTTCCAGGTTCGATCCCCGCTTCCGCCATCCTAGTCACTGCCGTTGTGTCCTTGGGCAAGACACTTTACCCACCTGCTCCCAGTGCCACCCACACTGGTTTAAATGTAATTTAGATATTGGGTTTCACTATGTAAAGCGCTTTGAGTCACTAGAGAAAAAGCGCTATATAAATATAATTCACTTCACTTCACAACTGTATTGCGAATACATACCGACACTTTGTACATGTATGTGTTCAAAATTATCAAATATTTTTGTATTTTTCATTCAGTTAATTGTGTTTTTCGAACATGCATACAGTTACAATATGATACATCACATACAGTATTTTTTATTTTATTTTCAGTGAATTGTAAAATGAATTATATATTTATATAGCGCTTTTTCTCTCATGACTCAAAGCACTCTGAAAACAAACATTATCTACATTTGAGCTACATCTACCCTAGTATGGGTGGTACTGGGAGCAAGGTGGATGAAATCTTGCCCAAGGACATAACTGCAGTGGATAGGGATGGCAGAAGCTGGATTCGAACCAGCAACCCTCAAGTTTATGGCCGGTGTTGTGAAAAAATGTGCTGCTTCATAAGAAAAAAATGCAACCAGTTGCGTAATCCGATAGTTAGCAACATAAGTAATGGACGGATGGATTAACTTTTCAAAAAATGTCCGAAATAGATATAAAACAAGTGCTTTTGCACTTTTTATAATCATTCATATATGAGCTTGTCAAAATATGTATTGTTGACATTCATTCTGTCACCATACAGTACAGATCAGTGGTGCCCAAAGTGGGGGACCAAATTTGGCCCACTGAGTAATTTCAAAATGTCATTTCCTAAATGTAATCTATATTACGGGGACGGGTATAGCTCGGTTGGTAGAGTGGCCGTGCCAGCAACTTGAGGGTCCAAGGTTTGATCCCCGCTTCCGCCATCCTAGTCACTGCCGTTGTGTCCTTGGGCAAGACACTTTATCCACCTGCTCCCAGTGCCACCCACACTGGTTTAAATGCAACTTAGATATTGGGTTTCACTACGTAAAGCGCTTTGAGTCACTAGAGAAAAGCGCTATATAAATATAATCCACTTCACTATATTCATGCTGGCATATTTCAAGCTCACACAATCATTGATGGCATGTCAGCAGGCTAAAAAGTCGCCATTTATCAGATATGATTATCTCCGCTACCTCAAAACGAGGTTTTGTATCGGGATGCCTTTGAAAGACGGAGACAATTGAAGGCAGAGAAGATTTTTTCATCTGACGCCAAACTTGCTAATTTCCTTCTTGATAGGTAAGTAAGGCATTTACGTTTTCTTATTACTTGTAAATAAATGGAAATGGACATTTGGTATGTAAACTATATTGTCCAATGCAGTCTATGATCTTGTCTAACAAAGCTAGTATGTTCATGCAATGAATGCTTAGTGTGATGGTGCATAGCTCCTAGGGCAGGGGTCGGCAACCCAAAATGTTGAAAGAGCCATATTGAACCAAAAATACAAAAACAAATCTGTCTGGAGCCGCAAAAAAATAAAAGCCATGTTACATACAGATAGTGTGTCATGAGATATAAATTGAATTAAGAGGACTTAAAGGAAACTAAATGACCCCAAATATACCTACAAATGAGGCATAATGATGCAATATGTACATATAGCTAGCCTAAATAGCATGTTAGCATCGATTAGCTTGCAGTCATGCAGTGACCAAATATGTCCGATTAGCACTCCACACAAGTCAATAACATCAACAAAACTCACCTTTCATGCACAACCTTAAAAGTTTGGTGGACAAAATGAGACAGAAAAAGAAGTGGCATAAAACACGTCCTAGAAAGTCGGAGAAAAATATACATGTAAACAAACTACGTGAGTTCAAGGACCGCCAAAATTAGTAGGACAAAACGGCGCTCGCCAAATACTCGAAACAGTGAAGCATGTTTAATATAAACAGTGTGCTTTATAATAATTAGGGAGGTTTGTGTCATGTTTGTCCTCCCACAGGAACCATATTAAAACAAAAAATATATTTTTTCCCCCTCATCTTTTTCCATTGTTCATACATTTTTGAAAAAGCTCCAGAGAGCCACTAGGGCGGCGCTAAAGAGCCCCATGCGGCTCTAGAGCCGCGGGTTGCCGACCCCTGTCCTACTGTAATACTTAGCCTGCTAGCCCGGTCAATGACACATCGACATACAGGCTAACGGGGGAAAAATATGCCCGTCGATGCGTCTTCGAACTGAACCTATGTGGATATGGGTAGTGTCAGTGCCTATTTCGGTCTCATTATGCTGATACGTTGAGGAAATGGGTTCCAACATTAGCACGGCTGTCATCGCGGCAATGAGAAACGTATGGAGACAGCCAATCACACGATAAAATAATTCCTCATTCGTGTAGCCTACAGGCATATCTTGGTAAAATGTATCCTCCTTAAAGTTGGGCGTACATTAGGCTGCTAAGCATGCTCTACTTATTTTCACCAGTATAACCATTCCTAGCGTTGGTTGTAGTCTGTTTTAGTCTTCGTTTTCTGATAGTACTGACAATAACCATATTATTGCCATTTGTTGTGATATTGTATGCAGGCATGACGTACTTCTTCCTGAAAATAGCCTAATTTCTGTGTAAAATGTGTTGGTTAGAGATTTGTTATCTACAAAACGCTTGTCTATTCAGCTATTATGGTGGAAGTTTGAAGTTCCTTGGACTAGCCCAGTCAATCAAGCTGGATTTGGCAGCGTATCTGGCAACCTCAGTCAGGGAGAGGGGGAGGGGACTACAGAATTTTGACCGGTGATTGCAGTACCATTTCTGGCCACATTATTACATATGGCACCTTTAAATTTTGAGCGTTGACACGCGTGCTAAATAGCATTGGGCAGCACATTTTTATGGGTAGCACATTTTTCCAGAACGCCGGTTGCTCTACCATCTCAGCCGCCCCTTTACAACATGTCCGAAAAGGATTAGAACATCAAAGCAGTTAGTTCACTTCCCGTTCTCATTTTGTAACACAACTTAAATCAATGAGTAATAAATACAACCATTCTCTTAAATAAATAGTTCATTGTATTTGATTCACATAATTAGAAGAAAAATCTAATTTTCAATGAGGTTACATTTTTATTTATCAGGATTCTTCTTCCTTTTACTTTGTAAACACTTTGCGTTTGCACAGTTTCTTAAACTTGGATCATTTTAGTAGATTGTTTGACTTCTTTGCTAAATTAATTCCATTATTTAATTTCACATATTGAGATACAAAAGGTCTTAAGTGTTGGACGTGCATACAAATGTTTGAAATGAGATGTTTTTCTAAGGTTATATTTCTCTTGTTTTGTTAAGAAAAATTGTTGGGTTGCAGGTTATAGTTTGCTTTGTGCATAATTTAATTTGTTGGTCCGACTCCTGATAATAATCAGAATATTAATTAATTAATGTAAATGTTTTATACAAACAAACCTATTCTATACCTATACAAATATATATATATATATATATATATATATATATATATATATATATATATGTTATTTCAGAGCACTTCATAGCACCCTATTTTATAAAGTGTCCTACAGACACTATATATAACCTCAATAACAAATAAATTGATCATAACTAACCTGTTTTGAATTGTGTGTTTTAATAGATACATGAACAAAACAATATATTGGGCCATAAATGTGTGTGTCACATACTGTTTCATAAACATGTTCTTTTTACTTTAGCTCATTATTCATGAAGTGCATGCAGTTAAGTACAGTTAGTGCTTCTTGTCCATAGATTGTGGAACATCAATACATTGATAAAACAAACCCATGTATTTCCACACAGAAACTAACCAGGCACATACTGTAAACATGCAAGATTGAGGAACAGGTTGTTGCTGTGGTCTCGTCTGCAATGCAACAACGCCCCCTTTTGGTTCATCACAAGACTAGTTTTTGAAAGTCAGAGTCATAGAAATGTTACATCACGTTTTTCAGCCAGAGCCTTGCAATGGAATGCTCAAGAAACACATAAGTAAAAATCACCTAATCAAGATAACGTTACCAACAAGTAACTTATTTGTTTTACTTGCAATTTTTGGTTACGTTTAAGTCGTTGCGATGTTTTTTTCTAAAAATTACCCATGTACATATTCACTGAAAGACCAGTGAAGAATTAATCAAATAAAGCAAATTAGAAGGAAAACCTGCGATTGAATATTATTGTTTTAGCACGTAGTACCAAAGATGGCCTCTCGGGGCAGTACAGTAACATGCCGGTGTTTACAAAGAGCGAAGAAAAAGTGTCGCCAGATCCCGGAAGCGGTTGTGAAAGAGTGGCTGACAGCACATTTTGGCGTTTAAAAGTAAGAATTTCCACGAGCTTGTCTTGATTACCTGCAAAAGTGAACTGTCGTGTAATATATAACATTTGAAAGTCAATGATAAAACATTAACTTTGTTTTTTGTGTCTGTGCACTGAATGACATTTTACTCTCACTTTCCTTATTACTTGGCGGGAGGTCGAACGTGAAATTGCTTTGTTTTGACCCTCATATATATATATATATATATATATATATATATATATATATATGTGTGTGTGTGTGTATATATATGCATATATATATATACATATGTATATATATGTGTATGTGTGTATATATATATATATATATATGTGTGTGTATATATATATATGTATATTTATGTGTATATATGAATGTGTATATATATGTAAATATTTATATATATATGTATATATTTATGTGTATATTTATGTAGTTCTGTGGAAAACTGTAAAAATAGTGCCTTCCTTTCTCTGCAAGGTTAGTGTTCTTTTAATAACTATGAATTGATTGGCTGTCAAATAATACAAAAATAGCAAACAAGAATGAATAAAAAAACATACATATATATATATATACATATATGTGTGTGTGTGTGTGTGTGTATATATGTATATACTGTATATATATATATTGGAAAAAAATAGTGCCTTCCTTTCTCTGCAAGGTTAGTGTTCTTAATAACTATGAATTGATTGGCTGCCAAATAATAGAAAAAAAATAGCAAAAAAGAATGAATAAAAAAACAAAAGCTGAATTCAGCGAGAGTTAGAAAGAAAGTACCAATGATTGTCACACACACACTAGGTGTGGTGAAATTATTCTCTGCATTTGACCCTATATATGTGTGTATGTGTATATATATATACACACATATGTATATATATATATATATATATATATATATGTATATTTATATATATATTTATGTATATATATATGTGTGTATATATATACAGTATATATATGTGTGTGTGTGTATATGTATATACTGTATATATATATATTGGAAAGAAATAGTGCCTTCCTTTCTCTGCAAGGTTAGTGTTCTTAATAACTATGAATTGATTGGCTGCCAAATAATAGAAAAAAATAGCAAAAAAGAATGAATAAAAAAACAAAAGCTGAATTCAGCGAGAGTTAGAAAGAAAGTACACTAGGTGTGGTGAAATTATTCTCTGCATATGATCCATCACCCTTGATCACCCCCTGGGAGGTGAGGGGAGCAGTGAGCAGCTCCCGGGAATCATTTTTGGTGATTTAACCCCCAATTGGGACGCCGTGGCGCAGTGGAAGAATGGCCGTGCGCGACCCGAGGGTCCCTGGTTCAATCCCCACCTAGTACCAACCTCGTCATGTCCGTTGTGTCCTGAGCAAGACACTTCACCCTTGCTCCTGATGGGTGCTGGTTAGCGCCTTGCATGGCAGCTCCCTCCATCAGTGTGTGAATGTGTGTGTGAATGGGTAAATGTGGAAGTAGTGTCAAAGCGCTTTGAGTACCTTGAAGGTAGAAAAGCGCTATACAAGTACAACCCATTTATCATTTATTTATCATTAATTCCAACCCTTGATGCTGAGTGTCAAGCAGGGAGGTAATGGGTGCCATTTTTATAGTCTTTGGTATGACTCGGCCGGGGTTTGAACTCACGACCTACCGATCTCAGGTTAACGTTAATCTTTGTATTGGTGTGCAGCCAGGGCCGGCCCGTGGCATAGGCCGTATAGGCAAATGCTAAGGGCGCCGTCCATTAGGGGGCGCCACGCCAGTGCCACAAATGTTGGAGGGAAAAAAAAAAAAAAAAAAGTTGGTACTATTATTTCTAAATACAAAAAATAATCCCACGTTAATTAAAATGCAAAGTAAAGCCTATTTAATAGAAATGTTATTTGTTACAACATTACGCCCCCCCCCCTCCCCCCGCAAGGTGCGCGGGGAGTCATGATACGGGTCATTTCCCGTATCATGACTCTTTTTGGACGTCGACATCAAAAAATCAACACAAGATGTCAAAACGGCCAAAACTGTCAGGTGCCCAGGGAAGAAAAAAGAGAAAAGAAGAGGAGGAGAAACGAGAAAAGACAGAGGTAGCAGGTATGCCTACATGAAATTATTTGTCTGTTACAGAATGTGATAGTAACCTGGCTTTTTAGCATTAAGCTAATGTTACATGATTCGGCAATTGCTAATCAATAAATAGCTAGTTCTGTTTTAACGTCGGGTTAATATTGTGGAGGGGGCTAAATTGTTATGGAAAATAATAATGTAACGTTAGGTAATTACAGTACTCCCACCTTACATTCCTCAGGGACATTTGTATTAGATCTTTTAAGCAGGTGTTTTTTGTTTACATTGTTATTGCCTTCTGGTTAGCTAATGTTTGCCCTGCAGGTAATAGTCACTTTTCCACCCCTTTATATATTAGGTATAGTTGTAAGTAAAAAAAAAAAAAAGGGTCAAAGACAAAGCTATTCGGTTTCTTGTGAGTATATACACTTCACTGCCGATGTGGGGGGGCGCCACCTAAAATCTTGCCTAGGGCGCCATATTGGTTAGGGCCGGGCCTGTGTGCAGCTCCACTGCCTTATATCTGGACCTGCTATGTCAAAGTGCAACAACATGGCTGGGTTTTAGGGAGTTACCGCTCTTATGTGGCAATTTTGCATGATCGCAGCAAACAAGAAAGTGGAACTATGTTACCATTCCTTACCCGGTTGCTTCCCTCCTATCAGGTCATGGCAAAGCCCAGAGTATCCTCCATCGATGGCAAGCTCGCCGAAGAGTTCGCCGCTCCCTCCCACGTGGACGAGGTCAAGGACAAGATGACCGCTTTTGCCCAGCGTCACGCCGAGGCCGGCCGCCGTGTGGTTCTCATCACCTCAGGGGGCACCAAAGTCCCCCTGGAGTCTCGCACCGTTCGATTCCTGGACAACTTCAGCAGCGGCAGGAGGGGCGCGTCATCGGCGGAGTATTTCCTGGACGCCGGCTATGCGGTCATCTTCCTGCACAGGCATCGCTCCCTCTATCCGTACACCCGCACGTTCTCCGCGGTCAACATGCTGGACACCCTGCAGTTCAATGCGGGCGACGTGGTGGTGAACCAGCAGGTGGTCCCGAACATTGCCAAAGTGCTGAAGCGCTACCGCGAAGTGACAGACGGTAAACTCCTTCTCCCCGTCGACTTCAACACCCTGTCCGAGTATCTGCACCTGCTCAAAGCTGCAGCACAGGCCCTCAGCACTATAGGTAGACTTGCAGTGGGAAGAAGCTAACCCTGTTAGCGCGCTGCTAATCGCTCCTTTGCTTTGCACACAGGATCCAAGGCTATGTTTTACCTGGCTGCGGCCGTCTCAGATTTCTACATCCCGGCATCTGAAATGCCCGAGCACAAAATTCAGTCTTCGAATGGACCTCTTCAAGTGAGTCTTTCACACAGGGATCCTGCAAAAATTACAAATACATCCCACATTTACGTACCTGCGCCTTTTATACAATACCCAAGAGGCGGGATATTGTGTGTGCGCAAAGTGGAGTCCCCTGATGCACAGACATCTTCACCCCCGACTCACACCATTATGTGTCGCTGCTGTTTACACACAACAGTGACACAGAGAGATCTTACAAGATAAGACACGTCAGCCATTACAATTAGGGATGTGCAAATCAATATAGGACAATTTTCATGAAAGAGTACATAACTGCCATTGCTGATTGGTTTTGCGTAATTAGGGCTAGAGATAATGGCTTTTTTGCCGATATCCGATATTTCGATATTGTCCAACTCTTAATTACCGATACCGAAATATACAGTCGTGGAATTAAAACATTATTATGCCTAATTTTGTTATGATGCCCCGCTGGATGCATTAAACAATGGTTTCCAAAATAAATCAACTCAAGTTATGGAAAATAATGCCAAAATGACAGTGCCATATTTATTATTGAAGTCACAAAGTGCATTATTGGTGGGCAGGATTGTGGGGGGGATGTGTATATTGTAGCGTCCTGGAAGAGTTAGTGTTGCAAGGGATTCTGGGTATTTGTTCTGTTGTTTTTATGTTGTGTTACGGTGCGGATGTTCTCCCGAAATGTGTTTGTCATTCTTGTTTGGTGTGGGTTCACAGTGTGGCGCATATTTGTAACAGTGTTAAAGTTGTTTATACGGCCACCCTCAGTGTGACCTGTATTGCTGTTCACCAAGTATGGCTTGCATCTGCTTCTGTGTGTAAAAAGCCGTAGATATTATGTGACTGGGCCGGCACGCAAAGACAGTGCCTTTAAGGTTTATTGGCGCTCTGTACTTCTGCCTACGTCCGTGTACACAGCTGTGTTTTAAAAAGTCATAAAATTTACTTTTTGAAACAGATACCGATAATTTCCGATATTACATTTTAAAGCATTTATCGGCCGATAATATCGGACATCCCTAATTAGGGCCTATTATCACTGGAGGATGAGGATTAACATGTTGCACACCGAAAGCTTGCCAGGACCAGGCAACCAAATAGCTAAGCTGGCTTTAAACCAGGGGTGCCCATTACGTCGATCGCGGAGGGTGTGTCAGTTGATCGCCAGCCAGGCATTGAAAGAATAGACCTAAAAATTAAGAGATCATCAATCTTCACTAGGACGTCACTTTCGTCACTTGATTGATATTTACGGCACCGGAGGGTCTGTGAGATGACGCTGGCTGCTGCGAGATCATTATAAAGAAAAAATGGCCGACAGAAAGGCGAGAAACACTATATTTCAAAACTCTTGCGCCGTGTCTGCTGTCAAAACTCTAGAGACCGACTGCACACTTCCTGTCTTCACAATAAAAGCCCTGCTTCATCCTGCCTGCGCTAACAAAATAAGAGTCTCAGAAAGCTGGCGTGCACAAGCTAACAAGACACGGAGTTTGCCGCCAATGTATTTCTTGTAAAGTGTATAAAAAGGAGTATGGAAGCTGGACAAATAAGATGCCAAAAACCAACCACTTTCATGTAGTATTGGACAGAAAGGAGGATTTATTTCTCCTCCATTCAAAAATGCGGATGTTATCAACGCTACTGTCTGATTCCAATCAATGCAAATATAAACAAGTACTTGTTAATTTCCTGTTAATATCTGCTTACTTTCTGTTGTAACACAATTCCATCTACACTACCTAAACTTATCAATATCAGTAGTAGCAGTATATTACCTATAATAGAGGGATTCGATTGATATTTACATGTTTTTTGTTACTTTTGTCAATGTTTACAATCATTCATTGGACACAGGAAGAGTTTGACAGCAAAACCCAAAACATAGATCGTTTTTATTTGTGTTTATTGTGTACTATTGACTTTGTTTTGCTCAAACAATTGTACGTAATAAGAGAATGAGGAACTAGCTTAAATAATGTGTTGATATTTTAACTGTCAATAGCACTCACCATAAATACATTGGAAAGTGTCAAGTTAATATGTGATGAGTATCGGTCAATTTTAGTCATGGATGATCTGTATCGGAATTGGCAGCATAAAACCCAAATTGAAACATTCCTAATTACAAAAGATCCAGTAATTCATCTGTGCCTTTTTATGCACAACCCAGTGAAGCAAGATATTGTGCAGAGTGCAGGTGTTTTTGTTTATACCCCGTACACACACGCAGCAGACCGCTTCTTTTACAGCTCTGAAACTACCTGATGCTAAAATGTAAAGTGGTCTGGTCCAACTTCACCCTTTCGATTTTGCGTTATTGTTTATACGGAACAACAGGAGAAAAGGTGTGTGTTCTGGTTTTTAGACAAGATAGCCCCTTGTACACAGAGATCCGACAAAATAAAGCATCAGAGCCAACAAGACACCACCTAAATTCCATCATTGCGTAATAAATCCCCTTATACTTACTACTTCACAAGACAGAAAATTGCTGTTCAAGCGTTGTGGAGAACAAAGGCTACGTTCACACTGCAGGGTCGGGTCGGATGTCCAATTCAGATTTTTTGGTCAAGTTTGATCTTTTTAGTGGTCGTTCACATTACCAAAAACATTTGATTTCTAATGTGAATGACATCTGACCAGCATGCGGCCATGACGTTATACGCACTGCAATGTTTACGGAAGCAAACACACATTTTCAATGGGAGACAGGTCTGGACTACAGGCAGGCCAGTCAAGTACCCGCACTCTTTTACTATGAAGCCACGCTGTTGTAACACGTGGCTTGGCATTGTCTAGCTGAAATAAGCAAGGGCGTCCATGATAACGTTGTTTGGATGGCAACTTATGTTGCCATATGTTTCAAGCGATGTGGAGTCTTTCACAAAGGCTACATTCACACTGCAGGGTCAGATGTCCAATTCGGATTTTTTGGTCAAATCCGATCTTTTTAGTGGTCGTTCACATTACCAAAAAAATTTGATTTCTAATGTGAATGCAATCTGACCTGCGTGCGGCCATGACGTTATACGCACTGCAGTGTTTACGGAAGCAAAAATGGCTTCAGGTTTAGTTGGGTCTCAGTACTGGCACATTTGTAACAATTTAAAAGATTTTGTGCAACCAAAGTCAACATTTTCCGAACCAAATTATTGCGCGTAGAAGATTAAGAGGGAAGAGGACAAGCATTTTGGTTTTATGGGATAATTTGCTCAGATGTCTGCTTGAAGAGCGTGTCTGTGAGACAGGAGGGGTTGAACTTTAACATGGGTTCCTAAAACGTTATTTTCACCTGTTTTCTGCTCTGCAACTATTTATTTTGTAACCATCTATTTTGGCAATTAATTATGATGCTTATCGCTTTTTGATGACGTTCTGGTTGGATGAATGCGACCAGAGCGCAGTAGCGTTCACATTCAGGACTCATCGCATCTATATTCGATTTATTTTCATATAAGAAAGAGGACTGAGTCGGATATGTAAAATTCAGATTTGAACTGTTCACAATCTGACATGAAAAAATCCGATACAGTTTGCATGTGGGCAAAAAAAATGGGAATGACTAGCGGTGTGAACGAGGTCTAAGTATCCGCATCAAAGCTTTGCAAATGGAGAGTGCTGTGCCCTTTACACAGAACATAGCTAACAAGGGCTTATGCTATGACATCCATGCATCTCAGAAGGTGGAACACAGACTGAAAAATGCGGTTTAGTGTAAAAGTTACTAATAGAGCTTTTATTCTACTCCTCGCAGCTGACCATGAATATGGTCCCAAAAATCCTGTCCCCGCTGGTGAAGGACTGGGCACCGAAGGCCTTCGTCATATCCTTCAAATTGGAGACGGACGCCAGCATCCTGCTGGAGAAGGCTCGGCGAGCTCTGGACACCTACAGGCACCAAGTGGTAGTGGCCAACGTGCTGGACTCCAGGCGGGGTTACGTGATGGTGGTGACCCCGACCAGCCAAGACGAGGTGGTGCTCTCCAAAGAGGACGCCAAAAACGAGGTGGAGATAGAGGAGAGGATCGTGACTAACTTGACCGCCACGCACGACCATTTTATTACGCAGCAAGCGGGTTAAGCTTTATTGGCATCAGTTGGAGTTTGCTAATCGCTGAAAACAGTTAATCATGTCCTCAATCATTAAATCTATGCATCTTTTGTATCAAGGTTGCTAATATTTTGAAGCAATGGAACCATCATGTAATTATATGGCAGAAACAATAACTACTCTATTAAATCAAATGTAAGTTCATTTTTTTGGGAAAAATCCTTTAAAACAAAAAGTCATTAGTATCACATTTTATTTATCAATCGACATTTGACGACTTGGAATCATTAATTTCAAATGAACGTAACTGTTTGCTAACTTACCCAGCTTTTGAGGCCGCTGGGGTGTGAGTGTGTGTGACAGGAAGAAAAGCTCTGACTTGCGTTGAAAGAAGTCAACTTTTTTTCAGAAATTTCGAGCCAATGCGATTTATTTCTGAAACGCTTGAAATTGGAAAAGATTATACTGTCACGTTTGTATCGATTGACAGCATGTCGTACAAGTTATTAAAATATGTACAAGTTTATTTTTTGTGGCCCATGATCCCGACAGAGTACGGTAATGGGTTGAGGATCAAAGCAGGCGGCAGTGTGCGGTTACTTGAGTTTGATACTCTTCTTGACTCCTGCTCGAATGCCAGACAGTTCTCCGCTGTATCTCATCTCCTCCCGACGAACCTCACGCACCTGGTGGTCCAGCACAAAAGTCAGTATTTGGCACAAGCGTGCACTGGGTAAACCTTTAGGCGTGCACCGATACTAACCTGGCCCTTTCTGCGGATCTTGGCCCTCCTGAACTTCTCTCGGTGCTTGACTCGAGGGTTGCGGTCGATCTTCTTCCTCTTGGGGGTAAGACCTTTGTTCTTTGACATCTGTGGACATGTTCTTAGTTAGGACAAGTGGAAGTGCACCTATGGATAACAATCATTTCCAGGAGGCTGTTGGACACTCAAAAACTACAAATGTTCCGTTCACCTGACAACCACTATTAAGATATAAATAGTATCAAAAATATTTACCTTTCATGATCAAGCTCTTTTTCACAATAACCTCATTGTCTGTCTTATCATCACTGATATGCTGACAAAAATAATATCAGGACTGGCATCACATGGCACGCTACTTTTAAAGTGGTTTTATGTCAACAAGACAGCAAGTTCAATGCAGGAAACATCTTTTTACTAGTGAAAGCAGCATCGCACTAAAATAAACTTGATATCAAATAGGAAGAGGCAGCATCACACTGTGACAAAGCAGACAACACACGCACATGCACACAAAGAGTAATAAACAACAAATGGCGTGGCGCAGTGGAAGAGTGGCCGTGCGCGACCCGAGGGTCCCTGGTTCAATCCCCACCTAGTACCAACCTCGTCATGTCCGTTGTGTCCTGAGCAAGACACTTCACCCTTGCTCTTGATGGGTGCTGGTAGCGCCTTGCATGGCAGCTCCCTCCATCAGTGTGTGAATGTGTGTGTGAATGGGTAAATGTGGAAGTAGTGTCAAAGCGCTTTGAGTACCTTGAAGGTAGAAAAGCGCTATACAAGTACAACCCATTAACAAATCAATGACTGAAGTGACAAACTTGCCATCCAAACAATACACCGTTTGTTGACAAGAACATATGACAGCCATGGAAGCATATAAAATCTCTTTAACTACTAGTAACACAATCCAGTAAAAAGATTCAAAAGAGCTGGTGTCAGAGCTGACAAACTAACCGCTGAAGCTAACAAACACAGCTCCGTTTAAACCCTTAATGTCACACGTCACTAGGCCCCGCCTTTTAAAAGCACACACAGCTCATATGAAACGTCTCAACTGCATATGCCAGATATGACGGTCCTTTTTTTTTTTTTTAAGTACCGTATTATTTACTTTCCCTAGTAATTAGTTACATATATTAAAGAGTACTTCCTTTAGTAACTCAATTACTTTTTGGGAAAGTAACAAGTAACTATAATGAATTACTTTTTAATATCCATCTTCATATCCATTTTGATGAATATGATGAAGATGAAGGGTTAATGCAGCACTATAGTAGTCTGTATTGCATCACCTCACAAATTAAGACTCGCCAGCAGGTGGCATCCTAACAAAAAACGAATTCCCTTAAGATAGCCAAGCATTTACTGAACATTCATTCAAGTCACTGAGGGGCCATATAGAACAATTATAGGGTGTTGAAGCCACATTTAAGTTAATTAATAACACTGAAATCAATGCGATGGAGGTTAAGTTATGCGAAGAGTTAGCATATCCCAGCTATTTGATCTAATTAAAAAAATAAACATCTCAGCTTTGTAGTATCAATGTCTTATAATTCTTTGGTAGTATCATTATTATTGTTATTACGGCAACTAAATCACCTTTTGGAGGGCTTTAACATACTCAAAAAGGCACCAAATCTAGCTTGCAAGTGTCCGCTGATCCATATACTCTAAAATGCATTAGTTTGAGTAATATAATGATTATAATTGTATTTAATTTTATTTAACATGCAAACAAAAAGGCAGTCCAAGCAAGAAATCCCAAAGACGACATGTCTGTACCTGGTATGTGATGCCCCTCTTAGCTTCTGCATCCATCTCTTCCGTTTCATCAACGTGTTCCTCAACCCTGCAACTGTGCAACAATGCTTCACATTTCTCCGTGTTTTCAATTTCTAATCTTAAAAAATACAAAAATACACTCACTCTTTAGCTCGATTTTCCTTCATCTTCTTCTTCAACTTGATCCTTTCCTCCACTTGTCTGTAGAAGAGCAAAGCCGCTTCCTCGTCCAGGTCAGAGTCCGCCGCTTCTTCCTCCGGCGCCGCTTTCCCAGAATCCTGCGAGCAATGACCGCTGGTTAATGTTTTGCTTCCGTGTTATCCCGGGTAAAGAACATATTTATTTCACCTTGTCCTTCTTGGTGGACACTCCTGCCTTCTTCTTCGATGTTGGTCTGCTGGTGGGCTCGTCTTCATCCTCAGCGGCCAGCAGCTTGCGCAACTGTGGCGCTAGGCGGGCATCAACGGCACTCAGTCTGTTGATGAGCTGCAGGCAAGTAACAAGGACTGGAAATGTTTTTTTTTGTTTGTTTGTTTTTAAAAAAAAGGTAAGATACACCTTCTATTCTCCTGCATACTTGTAATCCCACTCAAAGTACACCAAGACAAACACTAGAATTCCTTCTGTCCCTCAACTGCAGAGTAGGAGGCGCCCATTAGAGGTTAGGTATTATTAGGATGACAGCATCTAATGCAAACTGAATTTATACAATTTAATACATACCACGAGTCGCCTCCTTGCACCACATGCACTCGTGTTGCTGTGAAGGACTTCCCATTACTATATGTAAATAAAAGTTCATGTTTTAGCAGTAACTTAGTTGTCAGAAGTGTTTTTACTCAAATAAGTTATCATTAATGTTATGACATGTGGCGACCGAAATGATCGCGTCTCTGTTGGGAAACGTTCCTCCCTTCGAGATACTGTGACTGTGAGAAGCTCTGTCATTTAGGAGGAGTTCAAGGGAAAATGCACTTTATTTTATTTTGCCTATCAGTCACAATCATCATGAAAAACATGACGATGGATGTAAAAAAAATTTAGCATTCTAAATATTACCGGTACATAAATGCAATCAAAAGTTTGCTTACAATGGAGCCTATGGGAGCCGCTCAATTCAGCCAATAAAGCATACTTGCCAACCCTCACAGATTTTCCGGGAGACTCCCGAAATTCAGCGCCTCTCCCGAAAACCTCCCGGGACAAATTATCTCCCGAAAATCTCCCGAGTCCGCATGGACTTGGGTCCATGCGGACCTGAGTCCGCTTTTCCACAATATAAACAGTGTGCCTGCCCAATCACGTTATAACTGTAGAATGATGGAGGGCGAGTTCTTGGTTCCTTATGTGGGTTTAGTGTTAGGCAGTCTCATTAACGTCCTCCCAGCGCAGTAACAACACACAACAACAGCATGTCACGTTTTGGTCTACCCTACCGTAAAGCAGTTCGTCTGCCGTAAACAGCAATGTTGTGACACTCTTAAACAGGACAATACTGCCATCTAGTGCATTTGATGAAAGCACTTTTGTGCGTGCCACACAGCAATGCATCATCAGAGAGGGTGTTCAGTATGGTTATAAAAATAGTGACAGAGAATAGAACAAGGATGGACTTCCCCGTGGCCTCCGGAAGACCCAGGACACGTTGGGAAGACTATGTCTCCCGACTGGCCTGGGAACGCCTCGGGATCCCCCGGGAGGAGCTGGACGAAGTGGCTGGGGAGAGGGAAGTCTGGGCTTCCCTGCTTAGGCTGCTGCCCCCGCGACCCGACCTCGAATAAGCGGAAGAAGATGGATGGATAACGTACACTTATTCAGCCTGTTGTTCACTATTCTTTATTTATTTTAAATTGCCTTTCAAATATCTATTCTTGGTGTTCTCCAGTGCGACTTATATATGTTTTTTTCCTTCTTTATTATGCATTTTCGGCCGGTGCGACTTATACTCCGGGGCGACTTATAGTCCGAAAAACACGGTAATGTAGTAACGGGCACATTTAAAATAAAATGTACGTATTTTGATCATTTTAAGTATACGCGGTGCATTAATTTCAAAAACGCATTACGTTTGCTTTTTTTTCTTCATCATTGATTATTACTCACTGTAGAGCCAACAAACATAATAAAACATCACTTACTGTATAAGGCCTGCTGTCATTAGGATGCCGACTGCTAGGATGTTCATATATTCCCATTTAGGTGAAAAACGACTCATAATCCTTACGCAGAAACCTTGGGGGGGTTGGGGGAGGATACCTCAGTGTTTCCCACACATTCATTTATTTGTGGCGGCCCGCCACGAAAGAATTATGTCCGCCACAAATGGATTTTTCGGCTTTTGACTCGCTCGACCGCTCATAAAAGCAATGGGACTGTCTGTGAATGTTGCTTGTAGTTACACCTCCGGTGCAGTAGGTGGCGGTATGCATTGTAACTCCGCCAATAGCACTTAATTCACCTGGTGGGCCAGAAGAAGAAGAAGAAGAAGAGGGACGGACGGACGGACGGGACCAAAATACTCGCCGACTACTTTTCATAATGATGGCGCTTCCTACGTTTCTACCTCAAACGTCCAAAAGCTGCTGAAAGCCTTGATCCAGGATGCCATGGGGAAAAAAACTTAAATGGTGCCTTTTGGCGATAGTTAGCAGCTTGGTGGCTCATAGCCGGCTAGCTAACACTTGCTAGCGTGGTAGCATTGCTTCATTTTTACAGGTGTTATAGGTAGATAGGTTATAGCTGCATCGCTCGCGGCTCGTCATATATTTAATGTTAATCCGCGATTTCACCGAGCGTTTCACTGACGGTTTCGCCTGACGCTGCTTCATTAACACCGCCGCTGTTTGACTCGGTCACCTGTTTTCATACCGACGAGCTAACGTGTCCAGGTTATAACCATGTTGTCAATAAACACACATGGACTGAAGCTAAATTGTCCACTGTCCACTGCAGCATGTGAATGCAATGAAAAGAATAAATTCTGAGCCAACCAGCTGTTAAAATGTTGTCCAGGTTAATGTTTTATTAAAGGCCCTTCATTTCAAGATTTCAACTGTGATTGGGCTTTAAACAGGTGGATGACCTGTTCAGATGGGTGTAACTGCTACTGGTCAAATAATGTGAAATAGCATTTAATTTTACATGTATGCAATGCCATTTAAATGTAATTATAGATAATAATAATAATAATAAATACTGTGTAGTGTTGTAAATAGTCAACGGGAAGGATTCTAGTAAGATATAAGCCATGAGCACTACACAGCCAGAAAAAAACCTAGGCAGGACAAGTAAAAATATTGGGGCAAGTAGATTTGAGAAGTCGGGCAAGTAGAAAAAAACCTTAACGTTGAACCCTGCATGTGTTGAGCTGCTGGTTAGACGGCACTGTACATAGAGCGCTTCTGCTCGTTAGTAATAAATTCTAATGTTGGATGTTCACTCCTTCACACAGATGAGTATAGAAAAATATTTTCAACGGCCGAAAAGGGCTGGACTTGGAGAGGAGGTAGGCCTACAGACCGGACCACAGGTGCGACCTGTTCAGCAGGAGGAGGAGGAGGAGGAGGTTGACTGACTGTGGCAGGACACCTCTGCCTCTGTTTCACTTCCTGTTGCTGGTAAATAATATGGTTGTAGTAGTAGGCTAAAGTTAAATTATTTAGTATTCACTAATTAAAGGGGCAGAGCTTTAAGAAACATTATAGCTTTTATATTTTATAAGATATATTTTTTGTAAGAACCACAATTAATAAATATATTTCAGTGAATCACTAATTGTTCAAATCTGTATATAAATATGTACATAAAATGTTGTAATTATATTCCAACTCCGCGTTCTTCTTGGTCATCGCCGCTGCCGCCCCCCCCCATAACCCCAATTTTTTTCTGCTAATGAAAAAATACAATACACTTTACAAAACAAAACCCGACTTATTTCATGTTGTTTCATTTCTAATTATATATTTAGCAACTTTTGCCTTCCCAAACTCCACCTTAATCTGTCAGCTTAAAGGGGAACATTATCACAATTTCAGAATGGTTAAAACCATTAAAAATCAGTTCCCAGTGGCTTATTATATTTTTCAAAATTTTACCCTTCACGCAATATCCCTAAAAAAAGCTTCAAAGTGCCTGATTTTAACCATCGTTATATACACCCGTCCATTTTCCTGTGACGTCACATAGTGAAGCCAACACAAACAAACATGGCGGAAAGAACAGCAAGCTATAGCGACATTAGCTCGGATTCAGACTCTGATTTCAGCGGCTTAAGCGATTCAACAGATTACGCATGTATTGAAACGGATGGTTGTAGTGTGGAGGCAGGTAGCGAAAACGAAATTGAAGAAGAAACTGAAGCTATTGAGCCATATCGGTTTGAACCGTATGCAAGCGAAACTGACACGACAGCCAGCGACACGGGAGAAAGCGAGGACGAATTCGGCGATCGCCTTCTAACCAACGATTGGTATGTGTTTGTTTGGCATTAAAGGAAACTAACAACTATGAACTAGGTTTACAGCATATGAAATACATTTGGCAACAACATGCACTTTGAGAGTGCAGACAGCCCAATTTTCATCAATTAATATATTCTGGAGACATACCCTCATCCGCGCTCTTTTCCTGAAAGCTGATCTGTCCAGTTTTGGAGTTGATGTCAGCAGGCCAGGGAAGCTAGGGTTGATAGGGGGTTTAGCTCGCTTGTCTGCGGGAACAAACTGCCGCCATTGCTTGCCGTGCTACCGAGGTCCTTTGTCCCTGAATTGCTCACACACTCCGGCAGATTCAATGGGGGTCTGGCGGCAGATTTCTTTGACTTTATCGTTGGAAATGCATCTGCTTTGAGTGTCGCAGGATATCCACACATTCTTGCCATCTCTGTCGTAGCATAGCTTTCGTCTGTAAAGTGTGCGGAACAAACGTCCAATTTCTTGCCACTTTCGCATCTTTGGGCCACTGGTGCAACTTGAATCCGTCCCTGTTCGTGTTGTTACACCCTCCGACAACACACCGACGAGGCATGATGTCTCCAAGGTACGGAAAACAGTCAAAAAAAACGGAAAATAACAGAGCTGATTTGACTCTGTGTTTGAGAAAATGACGGATTGCTTCCCGATGTGACGCCACGTTGTGACATCATCGCCTTGAGAGCGAATAATCGAAAGGCGTTTAATTCGCCAAAATTCACTCATTTAGAGTTCGGAAATCGGTTAAAAAAATATATGGTCTTTTTTCTGCAACATCAAGGTATATATTGACGCTTACATAGGTCTGGTGATAATGTTCCCCTTTAACAGATGCCATGTGTTGTGGTAAAGACATGTATCGTGACATACTGTGTCGTGCAATCACATGTCATAGGAGAGAGATGCTTCTCACATTAGCAGCGCTCAAAAAGGGTACGGCGTCTATTAGAGCGGAGGACTTACGTTTCTGTAGGTGAGCAGTCGTTCAATCACTGGATGGTTATGAGCGGGGATTCGTTTGGCTTTGAGCACCAAGTAGAAGCTGATGTTGGTGCAGTAACTGTGGCAGAGAAGCAGTAAACTGTTGTATACTTGATCATGTGAGCACAACTTTACTACTTACTTGAGATAAAGCTGCTGTTTGGTCTCAAGGTAGTCAGCGCCCTTTTGGAAACAAGAGCCAGCAAGTTAAGTTTGATGTTAAAAAAAGTTTAAAAATAGGACCCATCAAGTCAAACAATTAAATAGAAGAGTTGACATATTTGGAATTATTCCAAATTGGCAACGCTGAACACAGGTGCACAGTAAGATAAAAGTATGTTAACACCTACAGGCCAGCCTCAAGGTTAGACATTCTGTGGTTTGATGGTCACGACGCACTTACATAAATATGATTACCGTATTTTCCGGAGCATAGGGCGCACCGGATTATAAGGCGCACTCCCGATGAATGGTCTATTTTCGATCTGTTTTCATATATAAGGCGCACCGGTTTATAGGGCGCATTAAAGGAGTCATATTATTGTTTTTTTTCTAAATAGAAAACACTTCCTTGTGGTCTACATAACATGTAATGGTGGTTCTTTGGTCAAAATATTGCATAGATTATGTTTTACAGATCATCTTCAAGCCGCTCTCTGACAGTCGCTTCAGGATGCGCCATTTTGTGGGCGGTCTTATTTACGAGGCTCACCTTCGGCAGCGTATTCTCCCCGTCATCTTTGTTGTAGCGGTGTAGCGTGCAAGGACGGGCGTGGAAGAAGTGTCAAAAGATGAAGCTAACTCATTTAATGACATTCAGACTTTACTTAAATCAATAATGGAGCAGCATCTTCTCATCCGTGAAAAACCGTCCGACCAGAACTCTCTAATAACTAAAGTTCCTTGGGTGAATAATGTAAAGTCACTACACCGGTATGTTTTAGCGCTTTCATGGCGAGTTTACTGACAGATATACGTAAGAACTTTACACTACTTTATATTAGAAATGGCAACAGCGGAGGATGAATGTAGAGAGATAGAGAAAAAGAAGAAGCTTATCGCCAAGAATGAAACAAAGGCGGACGCGCGCAATTTTTCAGGATTTATGCCGATCCCAAATACAGATCAGCAGCCGCCAGAAGGTAAGAAAAGTTGCTTTTGCATAATATTGCGAAACAAAACACCAGATAATGTCTTAATTTATACACACACCATAATACTGGTATGTTTAATGCGCCGACAATCCATCAAGCGATGCAGCTTCATAGCTTACCAAAGTCGTACTAAAACCTTTTGATAGATTTTTGAGCGCCATGTGTAATGTTCTATATTTTCCAATGGAACATTTAAAATGTTGCTGTTGTTTACTTGAGTCATATTGCCATCATAGTGCAGTCTACACGTATCTCTTACAGTATGTTTGACTGCCATCTACTGGTCACACTTATTACACCGTGTACCAAATAAAATTGCTTCGAGGTCGTCGGTAAGCAAAACCAGAATGATTCCGTACATTAGGCGCACCGGGTTATAAGGCGCACTGTTGAGTTTTGAGGGAAAAAAAGTATTTTAAGTGCGCCTTATAGTCCGGAAAATACGGTAACACTGCAATTAAGTCTAGTTAAGAAGTCCAAATGCATGAACCTAAAGATTTAACGCCTTGGCATTGTTTAACACGGGTATCCAACATTGCAACAACATTTATAGGTAAGAAAAAGACGCAATTCATCATAGGTCCTCCTTCAACTTTTTCTCAAGCACACAATGATTGAAATAAAAGTGTGACGTGTGTTCTGCACATGAGTAAATATAAAAGAGGTTACCTTTCCTGGTGGGATCTTTCCATCCTTCACCATCTGCATGAGGGGCTGCAGCTCATCTTTCATTTCTGTGAGCTGAACACAAGAGCATTTCAATTCAATAAACATCCATTACACAGACATTCACAAACATCAGGCAACATAGCGCTGATATTATAAAATAGTAAATATACTTAATTTACGGAGTTAGCCTGCAGCTCTTTAGGTGACAGTGTTGCGGAGTTCATTCATCTCTGCCTACCTTTGCCTTGAAGTCCTGAATGAGTTCAAGCAACTCGGGCGATTCCTTCCTGAGCAGCTTCATTTTCTCCTTCTTGGACATCTGCTTCAGGTCCTTCACAATTCTCTCCTCCTTTTGCACAACCTTCTCTTTATTCTTCTCCTCCTCCGCTGCAGCAAACTCCTTCATGTACACAAAACGCCCATCAATGACTCAGAGAAAATATCATGGCAGTAAATAAAGGCCGGTAAATACCTGAAAAAAGTTGAGGTCATAATCCTCCTCAGTCAGGTTTTCCGTTAAGCGGTTTTGGATATTTTTGGCCTCTTCTTCCTCCTCTTGTTCCTCTTCTTCCAACTCTTTCTTTGTTTTACCTTCTGCAACGATACAATGGAAACGCACCACATATTAGCACAATATCATTGTACAATATCTACTATCACAATAAATCACCGGATGTGACGTTCACACCGATATATAAACACCACACCTCCAATAAACCACTTTTCCTCTACTCAAGAAAAAAATAAAAGTTGGTGGTAGACCTTGAAGACATATCAATTATGTTGAGTTTTTGTTACAGAGAATTTAAAAAAATCTAAAAATGTTATTGCTACAGTGTCGTCTCTTTTGCTCCTGAGAGCTTCCGTAGCTTTAAAAAGGAAAACAGAGTTAGCTTCCATCGTAGGACAGAAAGCTTTGAATTGGATTTAATATGAGGCAGCATTCACAAAAAATAAACGTTAAAAAAACAGGACTAATATCTACAATATGTAATACTGGAAGTTAAATGAATTAAAATACATTTAATTAGATATAGTCACCACAATACAACAAATTACATATGTTATACTGAATATAAAACTCATAATAATCAAGCATCATTAAAGTTGACACGATATTATACACATAACGCATCTAAATATTAGTTAAAGGTGTCATATTTTGATTTTTTTTCTTCATTTTAAACACTTCCTTGTAGTCTACATAACACGTAATGGTGGTGCTTTGGTAAATATTTTGCAAAGATTTAGTTTTGCAGGCCGTTTTCAAGTCACTTTCTGACTGTTTCTTCAGAATGAGCCGTTTTGTGGGCAGTCTTATTTACATGCCGAAGTCCTCCTCCAAGTCAACCTCCCTTCGACTGTGTCTTCAACCCGTCAGCCATGCTGTAGTTTTTAAAGTCTACTGAATTATACTTAATTTTTTAAATTAGAAATGGCAACAGTAGGGGAATTTTAGCATGCATGTGCGAGGCAGTCTGCCCCACAACAGAGGATAGAGAAAATTAAGAAACGTGTTGAATGCAACTTTGGACCAAATCTGAATAAAAATTGCAGACTTCTAAGGGTAAATAACAGTAGGGGAATTTTAGCAAGCATGTGCATGTACGAGCCAGTTTGCCCCACAACAAGAGGATAGAGAAAATGAAGAAACATGTAGAATGCAACTTTGGATCAAATCTGAATAAAAATTGCAGACTTCTTAGGGTAAATAAACCTCTATCACACATGGTAGGCCTGGGCGATATGGCCTGAAAATAAAATCGCAGATATTTCCACAAAGAATTTAATTCATTCTCAATTGCTGTGTTTATTGCTATTCTGAATGGTGCAGGGTCGGGTTTGGTTTTGGAATTGGATTGCATTATTATGGTATTGTTGTGTATTGTTTTGATGGATTGATTAATAAAAAAACAACAAAGAATTAGATTCATGATTTTTTCTCCCTACTTTTTAAAGAAGCTAATGAATACAAACGACAGACATAATTTAAAACAGTTTTCGCTTTTTGATTTATTAAAAACTAGTGTGGTGCATATACTACATCTTACTCTTTATGCATTCTAATTATAATCTTTAAAAAAAAATAGAAAAATTATAAACCAATTGGACTTTGTATAAAATATATATATATTTAAACTAAACAGATGAAATTTGTCTATTGGCATATCTACTGTGATGCTTTTGCATATTTAATGTGATGCTTTTGCTCATATGTTGATCAATGTGCATTGTCCAGATCAAGTAGTTATTCAATATAGAGCTTCCTATGGGAGGAATAACTTCTGTCTTGAATAAAATACTTCTGTAAATAAAAATGTAGCACTTAGAGTAAGTAGATAAACAAAGGCTGTGTTTTACTGTTTGGGCACCACATCTTTGGCGACGTGCAAATAGACAGCTATAGTGAGCGTTTTCCCCTGTGCTTCATTCTCACCATACCTTGCGTAAACGGTTTAATGTAGGCATTATTTTCAGGGACCGGCTTTTCACTTGTGCCACATAAACACAGAAAAATAAGTGCATGAAAAATACAACTCACTATTACGGTACGCTGAATTAGTGAATGAGATGCAGATGGAAATCAGCCTTTGGCTACAATCTGTCACATTTATATTGTATATGTTAATTAATGTGCATTGTATCATGTCACAAAGTTATAACAGATATAAAAAATGGCAATTTTATATTAGGAGTTGTATTGTACATCTATAAACAAACTTATTGGTGTGTCTAGTGCAGGGGTCGGCGAGCCGCATGCGGCTCTTTGATCACTCTGATGCGGCTCAGCAGCTTACTTGCTGAACCCCCCAATTTTCCCGTGAGAATTCCGGATTTCAGTGCCTCTCGCAGAAAACTCCCGGGATTAATATTCACTGATTTTCACCCTTAAAGCTATAATAAGGGCGTGCCGTGATGGTACAACATTTGACGCCCACTACAATCTGTATTGACAGCGTGCCAGCCCAACACTTGTTATACAATATACATCTTCTGCTTACACACGTACGTGACAGCAATGCATACTTGGTCAACAGCCACACAGGTTACACTGACGGTGATCATATAAAACAACTTTAACACTCTTACTAATAATGCGCCACACTTTGAACCAAAACCAAACAAGAATGACAAACACATTTCGGGAGAACATCTGCACCTTAACACAACATAAACACAACAGAACAAACACCCAGAATCCCAAGCAGCCCTGACTCTTCCGGGCTACATTATACACCCCTGCTACCACCTGAGCAAGCGGAAACACCATTCAACGTGTGGCTGATCAGGCACGCTGGTTGTAGTGGGTGCTATATGCTGTATCATCACGACACGCATGACGCTGACAAGCGCCAATCATTTAAAACCCGCGTGCCGCACCAGCTTTCAAATTCCATATAAAAGGGGTGGGCAGCGTGTCTGAGACCCCTGGTTTATACATAGCACAAAGCAAAAAGAAAACTTTGTATGCAGTGTTATTTAATTTAAAATTTCAAAAAATTTTTTGCTGCTCCCATTGTTTTCTATAATTTGCGAAACTGGTCAAAATGGCTCTTTGACTGGTAAAGGTTGCCGACCTCTGGTCTAGTGGGACAGGCGAAAGTTGAGTTGGAGAAAAGGCAGTCGTTTCTAAATTATTTAATGTTTCTGTGCGGCCCGGAAGCAAATGTGTCACAGACAGGTACCGGTGGTTTGGTACCACTGCTGTATAGCACATTATATTGTGTGCAAACACTCACTAAAATATGGACTTTTGTCAAGGCTGGAACCCATTATTCATATTTACCTGGTTTCTTATGGATACATTTGCTTCACTATATCAATCAATCAATGTTTATTTATATAGCCCTAAATCACAAGTGTCTCAAAGGGCTGCACAAGCCACAACGACATCCTCGGTTCATATCCCACATCAGGGCAAGGAAAAACTCAACCCAGTGGGATGACAATGAGAAACCTTGGAGAGGACCGCAGATGTGGGTGACCCCCCCTCTAGGGGAGACTGGTGCAATGGATGTCGAGTGGGTTTAGCATAATATTGTGAAAGTCCAGTCCATAGTGGATCTAACATAATAGTGAGATATGAACTTTTAGATTTACGAACCCTGGTCAACAACGAATTAAGTTCGTAAATCGAGGTTTTACTGCATTTTGAACAGAACTGTGTGTCATTCTTACTTGCGGCTACATAGTCTGAATTGTAGAATATCTTCTTCTTGGTGCCCCATGCTAGATCGTTGGGAAGTTCTAAAGAGGAAAACCAATGTTCAAATTAGTTTTTTGAAGTTTGGACAGGCTGATGAACTGAGGTCGGACCGTCATCTTTCTTCCCCTCCAGATCACTGTCCATGTCTGTGTCTTCATTCTCCTCTTCTTCGTTGTCGTCATCGTCGTCATCATCATCAGTCTCCAAAGCCATCACTTCCTCCTGCAGAAATATTGTCGCTTAAAGTGATTTAATGACAACAAACTTAAGACAGGAATTTTACCTCATCATCCAGATCCTCCTCATCGCTCTCCATGTGAACTCCGCTGGCCAAAAGTTTCTGTGCCCAAAAGTCCAAGTGTGATAATACAAACCAGCATCATGGAAAAAGCTGAGGTTTCTAAACTTACCGCAATCTGCGCCTCGTGGAACTCATCGACCGTGTCCTTCGTGTACTGTGAGGACATCTGAGGTGACACATAAGTCACATGAATGAATGAACACAGAAAACTAAAAAAGTCAAACAAGTTGTCTTTCACGCTTAAAAACGCAACTGAAATTAAAAATGTATTTGTGACACTGAATTCATATTATGTTTTATTGCAGGAATATAATTTTTTGTTTTTCTAATATGAAACACTCACAGACAATCAATACGGATACAGAGCCAACCATCGGTGAGAGCACATATTGTACAGTAAGTGTTTGTTTTATTATGTTTGCTGTCTCTCATGAGTAGTAGTTGTTGAAAGAAAAAGCGAAGGTTGCGATGCGTTTGTGAAATGAATGCACTGCTGAATGCTTAAAATGACCAAAATATGTAAATATTACATGTTATTATGAATGTGCCTCTTACTACATTACATGCATACTCTAATCGGTGGAGGTTGTTAGATGTTTCGGAGCACCTTATAGACGCAATGGAGCAAGGCCTATTGGCTCCATTTTTAGCTGACTTTTGCTCACATTTATTTACTAGTTAGAATGGCAGCACCATGGAAGAGGGGTTAGTGCATCTGCCTCACAATACGAAGGTCTGGGGTTCGATCCTGCGCTCGGGATCTTTCTGTGTGGAGTTTACATGTTCTCCCTGTGACTGCGTGGATTCCCTCCGGGTACTCCGGCTTCCTCCCGCCTCCAAAAACATGCACCTGGGGATAGGTTGATTGGTAACACTAAAATGGTCCCTAGTGTGTGAATGTGAGTGTGAATGTTGTCTGTTTATCTGTGTTGGCCCTGTGATGAGGTGGCGACTTGTCCAGGGTGTACACCGCCTTCCGCCCGAATGCAGCTGAGATAGGCTCCAGCGACCCCCCGCAACCCCAAAAGGGACAAGTGGTAGAAAATGGATGGATGGATGGAATGCAAAAAAGGATTGTGAATGATATGCAAAAATCCAAAAAAGGTACAGTTCCCTTTTAACTCCCCACAACAAAATAAAAAATAAATTCCCATTGCTGCCTTACTCATGTTTTTTTTAGTTACACAAATTCTCACATGCAAAAAAATACATTCTGGCTTAAAAAAAATAAAAAAGCACACAAACCTCAGAATATAGCACTTCCACATATTGTAGAACAGTAATTCTAAGATGGCTCTATCTAGTGGTACGCCAAAGAAGTCTGTAAATATGTACTGTATAGATCAGTGTTTATCAACCTTTTTTGAGCCAACGCACATTTTTTTCATCGAAAAAAATCCCAAGACTCACCACCTGCAGAAAATTTAAAAAAAATTATCTTAGTTGCCTATATGGACAAAAAAAGTTGTTCTCATCAAATATCTGACGCAATTGTTCGTTTAATTTTAAACCATAAACTTGTCTCAAAGTACGCCTACAAAGCAATTAGTTACCTGCTGCTGTGCTACCTACTGATATGGAAATGTATTAGAGGTATGTTCTATCTTAATTTTTTCATGTGTGAGCAAACACAAAAACTGCCTGAGCATTCACAAGTGAACAACATCTGAGGTGCACATTGTGGTCACACCAGCATCACATACGTCACAAACCTGATTTAATGACAAGTTAAATGTTTTATTATAATAATCAAATGACATCAGTCATTTTCATGAGATTATTTTCTAATATAAGTGATTTGGCCCACTTTCAATGAAAATAACAAAAAAAATCTTGTTTTTCATGAGCTATGTATTAGTAATGTTTGTCTGGGTGCGGGTCCTACTTTGGAAATAATTAGTACCCCTTTCAGAGATGATTTAGTTCCCCTTAAAACATTCTCATTTTGGACAATGAGATGTAAGCATGGGATAAAGTGTACATTTCTGGAACTTTGTAAAATAAATACCGTATTTTCCGGACTAAAGAGCACACTTAAAATATTTTTTTCCCTTAAATCTCGACGGTGCGCCTAATGTACGGAATAATTCTTGTTTTGCTTATCGACCTCGAAGCTATTTTATTTGGTACATGGTGTAATGATAAGTGTGACCAGTAGATGGCAGTCAAACATAAGTAGTGTAGTGTAGACTGCACTATGATGGCAATATGACTCAAGTAAACACCAACATTTTATATATTCCAATGAAAATATAGAAGATTACACACGGCGCTCAAAAATCTATCAAAATGTTTTAGTACGACTTTAGTAAGCTATGAAGCCGCACGGCTTGATGTGCTTCAACACATGAGTATTACTATGGTGTGTGTATAAGGTAAGACATATTATCTGGCGTTTTGTTTCGCAATATTATGCAAAAGCAACTTTTCTTACCTTCTAGTACCTGCTGACCTGTATTTGGGATCTGCATGAATCCTGGAAAATTGCGCGCATCCGCCTTTGTAGTCGATAAGCTTCTTCTTTTTCTCTATCTTCTTGTTATGGGACATTCATCCTCCGCTGTTGCCATTTCTAATATAAAGTAGTATAAAGTTCTTACTTATATCTGTCAGTAAACTCGCCATGTAAGCGCTAAACATGTAAGCACTAAAACATACCGGTGTAGTGAGTTTACATTATCTACCCAAGGAACTTTAGTTATTAGAGAGTTCCGGTCGGACGGGTTTTCACGGGACACATTTCCTGTGTTGTTGTGTCCGGATGAAGAGATTCTGCTCCGTTATTGATTTAAGTAAAGTCTGAATGTCATCAAAACAGTTAGCTCCATCTTTTGACACTTTTTCCACTACCGTCCTTGCACGCTACAGCGCTGCAACAAAGATGACGGGGAGAAGACGCTGCCAAAGGTGAGCCACGTAAATAAGACCGCCCACAAAACGGCGCATCCGGAAAAGACTTTCAGAAAGCGGCTTGAAGACGATCTGTAAAACAATCTATGCAACATTATGACCAAAGAACCACCATTACATGTTATGTAGACCACAAGGAAGTGTTTTACATTTAGAAAAAAAAAAAAAAATGACTCCTTTAATGCGCCCTATAATCCGGTGCGCTTTATATATGAAAAAAGATAAAAATAGACCATTCATCTGCAGTGCGCCTTATAATCCCTATGGTCCGGAAAATACGGTATTTTCTATTAGCATTTCTGTAATCTAGTAACAGCATTACATGATTAATATCCATAAATAAACTTTCTTCATAAATAACAGTAGAATAAGCAGACATCTGATTGGGGAGTGATAGTGTAACAACATAGCATTAACACTGTGTGGTTTTAGGCCCCGTTTACACTAAGCCGGATAAGTTAAGTTAAAGTACCAATGATTGTCACACACACACTAGTTGTGGCAAAATAATTTTCTGCATTTGACCCATCACCCTTGATCACCCTCTGGGAGGTGGTTATCCAGGGTAAATCACACCTAACCTTATCCGTTTCCACACACAACAATGCAACCGTTTAAGACCCCTGGCCCCCTCCGTCCGCCGCCGCAACACGACCTAGTACCAGTGTTTCCCACAGGACAGGCATCTATTTGTGGTGGTGTGGTCGGGGGGCGGGGGGTGGCGGCGGCAGCGGCGATGACCAAGAAGAACGCGGAGTTGGAATATAATTACAACATTTTATGTACATATTTATATACAGATTTGAACAATTAGTGATTGCAATATTCAGTGTTGACAGCTAGATTTTTTGTGGACTTTTCCATAAATATTGATGTTAAAGATTTTTTTTTTTGTGAAGAAATGTTTAGAATTAAGTTCATGAATCCAGATGGAGCTCTAATACAATCCCCAAAGAGGGCACTTTAAGTTGATTATTACTTCTAGGTGTAGAAATCTTTATTTATAATTGAATCACTTGTTTATTTTTCAACAAGTTTTTAGCTATTTTTATATCTTTTTTTCCAAATAGTTCAAGAAAGACCACTACAAATGAGCAATATTTTGCACTGTTATAAAATTTAATAAATCAGAAACTGATGACATAGTGCTGTATTTTACTTCATCTTTTTTTTTTCAACCAAAAATGCTTTGCTCTGATTAGGGGGTACTTGAATTAAAACAAAATTCACAGGGGGTACATCACTGAAAAAAGGTTGAGAACCACTGACCTAGTATATACAATAATATAAACCAAGTCATTGTATTTCATTTAGGATTATTTCATAACTTCATTTAAATAAAAATATATTTTTTGTCTTTTTTAGATACAGTCAATAAATAATGTGAACATGTATCATAACATGGAAATCTAAGAGAACGTGTTGTGAATGAGGATGCTTGTGGACCTGGAAATTATTCTTTTTTTTTTTTTTTTTTTACACTTTTTTTTTTTTTTTTTTTTAAACAGTTTTTCCAACGTATTCAATTTTAGGCGCTTTTTCTTCTTAGTTATTATTTCTCCGGTTGTAGAAAAGAGCCGCTCACAGGGCACAGAGGAGGCGTCAGTGCGACACAGTTCGCGTATCGGTCACGTGAACAAAACAGCTCATGATCGGTCACGTGACTTTCTAAAAGCGGTACGCGCACCGACACAGGGTTTCGCTCTATGGGCTCGACGCATGCGCCGATGCATCGGTGTTGCCGGACCCATCACTACTATCTACCTATAACACCTGTAAAAATGAAGCAATGCTACCACGCTAGCAAGCGTTAGCTAGCCGGCTATGAGCCACCAAGCTGCTAACTATCGCCAAAAGGCACCATTTAAGTTTTTTCCCCCATGGCATCCTGGATCAAGGCTTTCAGCAGCTTTTGGACGTTTGAGGTAGAAACGTAGGAAGCGCCATCATTATGAAAAGTAGCCGGCGAATATTTTGATCCCGTCCGTCCATCCGTCCCTCTTCTTCTTCTTCTTCTTCTTCTGGCCCACCAGGTGAATTAAGTGCTATTGGCGGAGTTACCGCCACCTACTGCACCGGAGGTGTAACTACAAGCAACATTCACAGACAGTCCCATTGCTTTTATGAGCGGTCGAGCGAGTCAAAAGCCGAAAAATCCATTTGTGGCGGACGTAATTCTTTCGTGGCGGGCCGCCACAAATAAATGAATGTGTGGGAAACACTGAGTACGCATGCGCGGAAAAAAAATAAAATAAAATTGCGTGAGTCATACCTCTAACCTGGAAGTGTATTCTTTCTTTCTGCGACGATATAAGAAAATGGCTGCTCTTGTTGTGAGGAAAAGATAATTTTTTGTGTGGTCTGACGACGAGGTGGAGTTACTCCTAAAAGTAACTCAGGACTATAAAACCTCCATGGCGGCAAAGAACGTTGACTGGGAGTCCTCGCCATCAAAATATGGGGACATTGTGTCACGGTTTTTGGAGTGCTACCCCTCACCTGTGGAGGCCAGCGTAAACAGCAAAGATTTTCCCCACCAAAAAGAGGACATACTGTAACTAAATGTATGTTTTTGTAACAAGGTTATTCTGTCTTGTGTGGGCGTGGTCTTTCTGGCATCACTTCCTCTCCGAACTCAGTTTGTAAACGATCAACGAGTCCATACAAAGTTAAGTGCCAGAGATTCAAGAAATACACGGCGCACTTACCCGTGTAAAAATTTGTCCGAGGAGTGGGACCTTAAACGCTGGTTTAGTGTGGCTGAAACGGGGTTTAGGCTTCTCCAAAGTGGGCTGGCTCAGGATGGAGGACAGAGTAAAACAACTTGCACTGAGCCTGGTCTATAAAACCCGCTACACCTCCCTGAAACCGAAGTACATGTCAAACTACTTCCATAACGTAAATGACCGCCATAACCACAACACTAGGGGGAGCTCCACAAACCACGTTAAACCCAGATTCCAATCTAACAAAGGTCTTAACTCATTCTCCTTCTATGCCACATCGATATGGAATGCACGCCCAACAGGTGTAAAATAAAGTGCATCTCTATCCTCCTTCAAAACCGCACTAAAAGAACACCTCCAGGCAACTACAACCCTAGACTAACACCCTCCCCCCACCACATCCCACCTCCCCGGATTGTAAATAACAAAATCTAAATAATCAAATGTATATACTTGTTCTTATGCTTTCTGAGCTCACTATGTTCACTGCTCGCTGTACATATCCTACGATGTCAGACCTACACTGTTTCAATGTCCGTTTCTCAGGTGATATAATTGTTGATGACTGAAGTGCTGATATCAACGAAACCTAACAAACATCCCACCCCCCGGATTGTAAATAATTCAATGTATATACTCTGATGATTAACTTGTGTGATGACTGTATTATGCTGACAGTATATACAGGTATTTGTACCATGAATTGATTAACGTGGGCCACGACTTAAACAAGTTGAAAAACTTATTCGGGTGTTACCATTTAGTGGCCAATTGTACGGAATATCCATCTATCCATTTTCTACCGCTTATTCCCTTTGGGGTCGCGGGGGGCGCTGGAGCCTATCTCAGCTACAATCGGGCGGAAGGCGGGGTACACCCTGGACAAGTCGCCACCTCATCGCACGGAATATGTACTGTACAATCTACTAATACAAGTTTCAATCAGTCAATCAAATAATTATTCATTTAAGGAGTTATCCAGCTTCGTGTAGACGTAGCCTTAGAGTTGTCCGACGTTTTGTGTGGCCTTAAACGCATCACTGCCGTTAGTGCTGTGTTGGAGCAAAGAGCGATACTAGGGATGTCCTGATCCGATATTTGGATCGGATGCCGATATTTGCCAAAAATTGCGTATCGGCAAGGCATGGGAAAATGCCGATCCAGATCCAGTTTTAAAAAAAACTCCGGTCCGTGTTTTCCAACGCACCGATTTAAATAATACATTCCACTTTTCTGCTGCTCTGTAATTTCCGTTCCGCATTTTCCAGCACACCTTCAACACATCCACAATTCTCACGCAGTTGCTTTTAGCTGCTGGCATTACACGACAGGCTCTTCTCACTCTTTCCTGTGTCTCCCTCTCACAGACAGCAGCGCACCTTCTAACACACGTCACATACTGTCACGACATACGTCACAAACTGTCACGTCATACGTCACATACGTATACGTCCTCCCCGAGCAGAGAGGTAGCAGCATGGCTAACGTTAGCTGTGATGCTAGCGCAGCCGTGCGAGCAACGCTCCCTCTAAGGTGCTCGCCTGTGCAATTGCGCACTGTTTAAATGTCCTCTGCGCATAGCAAATCTATGCCACGCACAAAATCAAATAAAAAAATAAGCGCATAACAATTTTCGACACACGGACACGACAGAGACAACAGTTTTCGTCATCATTGTTCAAATATTGTGATGTCTGTCGAGACGCTTATCTCCATTCGGTGCCACACGCCCACACCATCAAAATGCAGAGGCAAAAATTTCCACATCAACACCGTATGAAAAAATTAGTGATTTTTTTAGTTGTGATTTCCTTCTCTTCATGAAAGTTTAAAAGTAGCATATATTAATGCAGTATGAAGAAGAATGTTTTAATGTAGACATGCAAGCCTTGAAAGAACATTTTGAAAATCAAGACTACATTTGCAAATGGGTGCATTTCTACCCTATATTTTAACTTTAGATTTATTCTCATATCAAACTCTTTTGGCTGTCTTTTTGACACTTACATCCGGCGCCCCCCTCCACACCCTGGATTATAAATAATGTAAATAATTCAATGTGATTATCTTGTGTGATGACTGTATTATGATGATAGTATATATCTGTATCATGAATCAATTTAAGTGCACCCCGACTTAAACAAGTTGATAAACTTATTCGGGTGTTACCATTTAGTGGTCAATTGTACGGAATATGTACTTCACTGTGCATCCTACTAATAAAAGTCTCAATCAATCAATCAAAACACATAGAATCATCATACTGCTGTGATTATATGCATCAAGTGTTCATTCAAGGCTAAGGCAAAATATCGAGATATATATTGTGTATCGTAATATGGCCTTAAAATATCGCAATATTAAAAAAAGGCCATATCGCCCAGCCCTAGTTCAATGATGCCATTTCTGTTTGTCATGTATAATTTTGTCTATGGGCTTCACGGTGGCAGAGGGGTTAGTGCATCTGCCTCACAATACGAAGGTCCTGAGTAGTCTTGGGTTCAATCCCGGGCTCGGGATCTTTCTGTGTGGAGTTTGCATGTTCTCCCCGTGACTGCGTGGGTTCCCTCCGGGTACTCCGGCTTCCTCCCACCTCCAAAGACATGCACCTGGGGATAAGTTGATTGGCAACACTAAATTGGCCCTAGTGTGTGGATGTGAGTGTGAATGTTGTCTGTCTATCTGTGTTGGCCCTGCGATGAGGTGGCGACTTGTCCAGGGTGTACACCGCCTTCCGCCCGATTGTAGCTGAGATAGGCTCCAGCGCCCCCCGCGACCCCAAAGGGAATAAGCGGTAGAAAATGGATGGATGGATGGAATTTTGTCTATTTTGTGTTTATCCTTGAATAAACAGGTCAGTTTCTTGTTACCAACCATTGTGTATTATTCAAACTCCCCTAATTCAGCTGGCTAGTTCTTATCAAGAGAACTAAAACCCTTTTCAACATGATTCTGACAACTAAGTAGGCTAAATAACTTTAAACTTTAATACATGCTCGGATAGGCCAGTATCGGTATCGGTCAGTATCGGATCGGAAATGCAAAAACAATATCGGTATCGGATCGGTAGTGCAAAAACCTGGATAGGGACATCTCTAAGCGATACTTAGTGAAAAAACGTTGAAAACCACTCATGTCGAACAAGTGTGCAACATTTTAAACAAATACATGATAAGTCGGAAAATGTGCATATAAGAATCGGAGCATTTTAAAGTTTATTGCTCGATATTAACAATTTATACCAGCACAGTCAACGTCATAATGTTAGGACATAACGATACATTTGGGTAGTAGTAATCCACACTTACTTTATCGGGGACAGGCATGTTTTTGTATGCTTCTGGGTCATCTTCATGATATTGCTCCTCTTTCTTAAGCCTCTCAAAGTGTTGACCCCTACAGAGTGTAAACATAGGGGTTTATACAGTGAAAATACATTTTTTAAACAATGTTACAGGAGCTAAAGTTGTGTTAATGTCACTAGCAGACGTAACTGTTAGCCAAACTCACCTTTTAGCGCGAACCATTTTGAGAGTTGATTCAACACAGTTTGCGACCAAGCAACAGAAGTAAACAATCTAAAAAATGTTTACAATAAGCGTTTATCTATTTGATGTGTAAAACAGCCGGGGAAGAAAACATAACCGACTCCTTTGGAAAACCATGTGCTTCCGCAAAGTCTTCTTCGGTGTCGTAAAACTAGTTTGGAAAATATACTACCGCCACCTACAGGACCATGAGGGAAATGGCGTTTTATTTTAAAGTGCAACTTCGGGAGCATTTCCCCCCGCAGCTCGTTTTTTAAATCAACATATGCAATAAAACATGAACATTTTGATGAACTAATGATGCTTTGTTTTGATTTGTATCGTATACTAACATTGATATGGGCCAGCACTGCTGATACTGAAGCCCCTGGGCAGATTACTTTGACATAGCAACACATAGAAGCTGGAAGGTGATTGGACAAACAAACAATCTAATTGAAGCAGTGCAGCGAAGAGATCAATTAAATTAAGATAATAAACCAGTGGTGTCAAACTCATTTTAGATCGGGGGCCACATGGAGAAAAATCTACTCCTAAGTGAGCCGGACTGGTAAAATCATGGCACGATAACTTAAAAATAAAGACAACTTCAGATTGTTTTCTTTGTTTAAAAATAGAACAAGCACATTCTGAAATGTACAAATCAAAATGTCGTTTTTTTTACACTGACATGTTGCGGTTAATAGTATTCTATCTTTATTTGTTATTTGTCGTTATTTAGACTTTCTGAATAAATTATGTGACAATGTTCATCAGTCATTGGTGTTAATTTTCAATCGATCAAGATAAAAAAAAAATATATCAAAATCAAATTACAGGATGTTATTTATGTAGTTTGCTCATTTTCCTCAACTGGTGCACTAACATCATGTGGTTTATTTTATTTTTTTTACATGTGGCATAATCTACAAATATACAAAGAACTGCTATTGCGACATCTAGTGGACACATTTAGAACAGCAATTTATTTCATTCAAAAAATTTCAGCTCATTTTTATACTTAGCAAACTCATTCCGCGGGCCGGATAAAACCTGTTTGCGGGCCTGATCTGGCCCTTGGGCCGTACGTTTGACACCCCTGTAATAAACTGTTGGGAATACATTAATACAGTGATTGTCAATGATTTTATAGTACATTTTTTTAGACAAGTAATTGATCAGAATGAATTAAAAAAACATTTTCATAGTTTTAATCAATTTAAACTATAACATTTTTTTGACTGGCTTGAACCAATTGATATTGAAAAATAGAAATAAATAAACTCAATAAATAATACATTCAAATTGATCAGCAATATTAACTCATTAGCACAATATATAAAACACTTTATCCTACAAAACAAAATCGAATAAAACAATTTGTACTGATTTTTTCTTTTATCAAATATTTGAAGTCCTATGATGTCGTCCCAATGATATGCGCCCTCTAAGGCTTCTGGCACAGAACCCAAGTCCCAGAGGGGGAAAAAAGTTGGACCTTGTGATTGTTGTGCTAAAAGAAGGTAGATAATTAGCTACAGTCTACTCGCTGCCATTACAAGATTAACAAATCCTCGGCTCCTACATAAAAAAGAAAAAATAATTTAAACTGCAACAACCCTACAACTTTGCTCCTCATCAACATCAGTTGCAGAAAATAAGTAAATTATATTAGTAACATCTTGTAATTTGATATTATTATTCATTTCATCTCCTGATCGATCAAAAATGAACACTTATGGGAGTATTTTAAAACTCTGCCAGACTCAATTCCACCTATTATGATGAACATTATCACATCATTTATTTAGAAAGTATAAATAACGACAAATGGATAGAGTGCTATTAACTGTAATATGTAATTGTAAAAAAAAAACTATGTTTTGTACATTTTCAGAATGTGTTTGGTCTATTTTTAAACAAAGAAAACAATCTGAAGTAGTCTTTGTTTTTAAGTTATAATACTATGATTTGACAAGTCCGGCCCATTTGGGAATATATTTACCTCCAAGTGGCCCCTGAGCTAAAATGAGTTTGGCACCCCTGCTCTACTGAATCCGTATCTCTCCAATTTATACATGTGTATCATGACAAAAAAAGCTTTCCATTCTATATCAAGTTAACTCCACTGAATTGCTGCTGAGACCCCTTGTAAACAGTTGGCTCAACTACAAACTATGCTACATTGCTAACGTAATAACAGAGTTATACTATTTGCTTGTCCATTGCCAAACACAGTAATTAGTGATCTAATTAAATATAGTTTTTAGGAAAATCTATATCTATATTGCCGCAGGACAGAGACACTGTTGTCTTACATTAAAAGGCTAAGCTAGCTACACAACAACTTGAGCTAACATTGCCAAAGTAATATTCCCACATTTTTAACGTACCGTTATTACTTACCGTTTCATTGTCTATAGTAGTAGTAGTGACAGGAGTCAGCGAGCCTGCCACTAACAGTAGTTTTTGGGAAATCCATCTTAATACTGGCCCAGGTTTCTGAAGCAAGAACTGGTTTGCACAGATCGGAGCGACTTCTTCACAGTTGAAGGCCACAAATCATAAAAGTTCAAAGTAAGGCAGTTCGTACCTTAGATGAAGCTGAAAGTTTGTGTAGTGACTTGTGCTGGTTAAAGCAACCAACAGAGCATTTTTATTAGTTTGGTTGGCTCCCCCCGGGTACTCCGGCTTCCTCCCACCTCCAAAAACATGCACCTGGGGATAGGTTGATTGGCAACACTAAATTGGCCCTAGTGTGTGAATGTGAGTGTTTGTCTATCAGGATTCAGGATGCTTTATTATTGTCCATTCTTTAACATGTACAAGACACAGAAGAACTGAAATTACATTTTCGGAACAGTCCCACTAAGAGCAGACATACAGTACGTTACTGGGAGACAAGACGGGACCGCCAAAGGATCAGCCACTTACGGTGCTCCTTAAAAAAGGTGGGAAAAAGATGATATTGGGAAAGGGGGGGAAGAGTAAAAAATATCAGTCAAAGGCTGGACCCTAGGGAGGGGGTCCAGACTGAGTCCAAGGGAAAAAAACTCATTTGCCATAGCACACAAACACGTTACATATAATCACAGTATCTGTGTTGGCCCTGCGACGAGGTGGCGACTTGTCCAGGGTGTACCCCGCCTTCCGCCCAAATGCAGCTGCGATAGGCTCCAGCACCCCCCGCAACCCTGAAAGAGACAAGCGGTAGAAAATGGATGGATGGATGGATGGTTTCACCGTGGACTACAAATGCTCCTTTATAAATTAAAAATGCCGGACTCGCGCAAAACAATTTGGGTAAATTTAAACCATATATGGAGATATATGATGACATCATCAGTGGGGAAAAAAGTCTGGGTTGGGGCAAATTCCAAGCGGCTCGTTTGGAGGAAGTATGAAGAAAGGCAGGATTGTTTTATAAATATTTCCACAATGCCTCGGTCACACCTGGTCGAAGTTTTGTCTGGTTTCAGGTTGTCTACTTTCTGTTTTATCTTGAAAAGCTAACTCTCCCTCTCGTTTCAGATCACTTGCCCTTCCTCGTGTGTTGTTTGTCCTGATTGATTTCACCTGTTCCCCCATGCGTAAACGTCTCGTCCTCTTTCTGTCATGTGCCAGAGTGTTTCGTATCTCTATGTGCGTATCGCCAGCGTTTCTTTGCCACAGCCACGTTTTCGTGTTACCTTTTGGATCCTCGAGAGAGTTTTTGGTTTGTAACGTTTTCAAGTAAGGTTAGCTTCCTAGAATCGCCTCCGTTGGAGAGCCTTTTGTTGTATTTAGTATCATTTCTTAGAACCTTTTGCCCTCTGTAGATGGAGAGTTTTGTGTTAAATAGTTTTGTAAATTTAGTGGTCAGGTTAGATCTGTTTTTGTTTCTCCCGTTTTTGGATCCATTCCCTTAAAGAACTGCTTTTGATATCCTGCGCCTGTGTTCAGAGTCCAATTCGAGTCGTGACAGCCTCCATGGTTTGATTTCACATTTTCGGGACTTATACAAGGGCAGCACGGTGGAACAGGGGTTAGTGCATGTGCCTCACAATACGAAGGTCCTGAGTCGTCCAGAGTTCAATCCTGGGCTCGGGATCTTTCTGTGTGGAGTTTGCATGTTCTCCCCGTGACTGCGTGAGTTCCCTCCGGGTACTCCGGCTTCCTCCCACCTCCAAAGACATGCACCTGGGGATAGGTTGATTGGCAACACTAAATTGGCCCTAGTGTGTGAATGTGAGTGTGAATGTTGTCTGTCTATCTGTGTTGGCCCTGTGATGAGGTAGCGACTTGTCCAGGGTGTACCCCGCCTTCCGCCGGAATGCAGCTGAGATAGGCTCCAGCACCCACCGCGACCCCAAAAAAGACAAGCGGTAAAAAATGGATGGATGGGACTTATACAAATCCCAAATACACAACAGCAGGTACCGAAAGGTAAGAAATGTTGGTTTGCATTACAGGGGCCCCATTAAAGCAATTTCATGAAAATAAAATGTTTGTCATATTTTCGTAATGAATATTGTTTAATTGTTCACAAATAAATTAACATTTGCCCTGATCTAGAAAAATGTCCAAGTAAAAAGTATCGGTATCAGAGATACTGCCTCTATATTTAGTTGGTATGGGCATACTTGCCAACCTTGAGACCTCCGATTTCGGGAGGTGGGGGGTGGGGGCGTGGTGAGGCGTGGTTGGGGGCGTGGTTAAGAGGGGAGGAGTATATTGACAGCTAGAATTCACCAAGTCAAGTATTTCATACATATATATATATATATATATATATATATATATATATAGATAGATAGATATCTACATCCTGAAAATATGCAAACAAAACTGTGTTTAGATAATTGATACTTCAAACTTGCATAAATAAATATTAAGGAGTATAACATAACTTGGCTTCTGAGAGTTTCAAAATGTAATGAATAAAATGCTAAAGTTGTTGATAAACAAGCAATTATTTTAATAATTAAATATGGTCATTTTAAATGAATTATTATGATAATTTAAAATAAATTATTTGAAATATGTTTATTTTAATGTATAATTCTATGGCTGGATGTAATAAGGAGTCACGAAAAAATACAAATAAAAATACAATTAATTTTTATGTTTTTAGCAAAATATAGTAAATTTATTATTATTTTTTTTTCTAATTAATAAATATATTTAATTAATACAATTTATCTCTAGTCTGGATGATTTAGTTCTTGTCACCCTGTTGTCCTCCCGTCATGAAAAAAGGCTGTCCTCACTCAGGTCCACATGGAGCTGGAGGGGGCGTGGCTTCCAGCTCCGGCTGAAAATCGGGAGATTTTCGGGAGAATATTTGTCCCGGGAGCTTTTCGGGAGAGGCGCTGAATTTCGGGAGTCTCCCGGAAAATTCGGGAGGGTTGGCAAGTATGTATGGGATAGATACCATAGATTGTAGTATCGCCCACCTCTACTGTTAATGTTAATGAGTTTGAAGACCGAGGTCACCATACTAACAGACACCCATTTTATTGTAGTCTCAGCCTGTTTTTGCTGGTTTGGGTGTTCAACACTACAGAGGTAGGAGTTTTTCTACAGTTTCTCTGCTGCTCATGCCTCCTCCTCGTTCTTCCTCTCCCTCAGAGACAACCAGTTCGAATCCAGGGCAAAGCTGCGAGGTCTTTCTCTGGGCTGTAAGGTCTGTGGGATTCTTTTTAAGGCGGTTTTCACAACATCGTTCCGCCTCTTCATCAACATTAATCCCGGCGTCATCTGGTCCGGGTCGAAACACTGCCAAAGAAGCATTTTTGAGGATAAGTCAAAAGCCTCAAAAAGGAAAATGGAATGTAGGAGATACTTACGTTGACCTTAAGCCTCGGTACTGAAAATCGTCTGTCATCCTGAGCTTGGTCTGTGCTGTTTGCGTCCGCACGGAGCTCCATCATGGACTGGGTCATTTCAGACATGGTGGCCGAGGATCCTCTTCTGAAGAGTTCCGCTTTGTTGTGTTGAGGCTTAAAGCGCCTCACGAGGTCATTCATGGAGTTGAAACTCTCAGACTGGGGCACACTCAGGATTAAGGGTTTCTGTCGACAGAAAAGTAAAGATTACATGGTGAAATGGAGTACATTGGAGCATTGTGTCAAAAGTGGTGAATTACTCTGGAAGAGGCTGTGTTCATGATGCTGGAGCTGATGTCGGCGTCGTCCAAGTTGTCCTCTATTAAGTTGGGCTCCCACCGTGAGCGCCGCTTGTAGTTCAGAGAGGAAAATAACGGATTTCGCCTCAAGTCGCCGTCTTTGTCTTGAAGCCTTAACGATGATCGGTTGTCCATGTTGTTGAACTTCTCTTTGGAGAACTGCTGCGATACGGGTTGTTCTATCTGGCGGTCTGTCCAGCTAAAAGCAGAAGGTATGATATAATACCATATGTTTATATTAATGAGTTTCTGTAGGTTTTTCATAATTGACTGTGTATGTTGGGAAATATTATATGGATGATTCCACTGAATATATTCATGGTCGTGGAAAAAAAACTCACTTGACAGCCTTTGTGTTGTTGGCCATAGTGTTTGTCACTGGAGAGCTTTCATGCATCCTGTCAGGTACAAAAAAAAAAAAAGAATTAGTCACATTGTTTCTAAAATTAAATAAAACTAAAATAAAGTACATATTGTGACATGCAGTACTATAAAATAAAATGGAAGAACACAATTATACACAATCAAATTAAATTATTTATAAATACAATTAAAGAAATAATATAGCTATACATATAAACATTCACACACACACACACACACACACACACACACACACACACACACACACACACACACACACACACACACACACACACACACACACACACACACACACACACACGTTAGGGCAGGAAAAAAGGTGTTATGAATGACAGAGGAAGTTGCAAACAAAGCAAAATAAAAATACGCGATCTGCTGTAGGTAGACTCCTATTGCAAAAAGGTAGTAGAAGAGGAAGAACGTAATGACTCAAATAGTGAAAATAATGTGCAATAATATGTTCTTCCTATACACCACCATTCTGATTTTCTGGAAATAGTTTTTGTATTCTTTAGCCTTATTTGGTCTTACTATTACTGTTTCACAATGAAAAAATGGCAGCCACAGCACAGCAAAATGTTTGTTTTAAGCATTGCGTCCAAAATAAGCTCAACATCTCTTATACAGTATGATGCCTTAAATCACTTTTAGTTGTTGCATACCTTTTTTCCATCATTGGCCTGTATCCATTGTTAATAAAAGTGTCCGCAACAGGTTTATTTTTGTCCAACTGCGGGTCCGTCTGCAAGGTGGCTTCCTTTGCCACAAGTCCCTCTTCCTTCTGAAGGGGGCTGTCCGGCAAGCTTTCTCTGGGGAAGAAGCCCATGGCTTCCCAGTCCAGGGGGGTGTCCATTGGCGGCGAAGGAGGGTTGAGGATCTCGTGTTTGAACTGGAAGTGTCTCGGGGGACTTGGGTCTGAGAAGTCCACTCGTTGCTGAGGCACTTCCAAGCTAGGAACAGCAAACTCCCAAGGGTTAGCGACAGAGACGGAGGCAGCAAATAGAGTCCTGAACTCTTTGTCAAAAGCGTCGACGGCGGAACCGCAGACCACGGTGATGAGCTGTCGGTGTAAATGAGCATCAGTCCATGTGAGGCTGGGGAACACAAGAACAACCAACATGTCAGTATCAACCATTCTAACAGGTACCTTTCTAAGGTCACCTTTTTACCTGCAGCTACCATGAAGAACCGTGACCAAGTCCACCAGAAGAAACTTGTCTTTTAACTCTCCCACCACCATTTTTCCCTTGCTGGAACAGAAGCTTTTACCTCCAAGAAGACGAACCCGAATGTTCTGCAGAATAAAGTAAAAGGTTTTGCATCTCAGTTATTCTATGAACAGCCTACTTTCTGGTATATCCCGGAGATCTTTTTAGAACTTATGGGCCTTCAGGAACATTGTTGTTGTAGAACTAGTGAACTTAGAGTAACCCATTGTAGACATGGGGCCCTCACATTTTAATAACGGTACAATATGGGCGTCAGTGTCTTCCGGAACAATTCTGGCACTCTGAAACTACAGTGTAATTGAGGACCTATTGAAATCAGAACATAAGACACTGGGAGCACGTGATCATCTGTTTAAAAAAATAGGAGTTGAGGAACATGGAACCCTTTAAATTTGGGAACAACATGGAACTCATTCATATGAGACATTGGGAACATTGGTCCCTGGGATTGTAATAATTTATAAACACAGGACTCTAAGAGACTAAAGTTAAAGTACCAATGATTGTCACACACACACTAGGTGTGGCGAAATTATTCTCTGCATTTGACCCATCACCCTTGATCACCCCCTGGGAGGTGAGGGGAGCAGTGGGCAGCAGCGGTGGCTGCGCCCGGGAATCATTTTGGTGATTTAACCCCCAATTCCAACCCTTGATGCTGAGTGCCAAGCAGGGAGGTAATGGGTCCTATTTTTTTATAGTCTTTGGTATGACTCGGCCGGGATTTGAAGTCCCAACCTACCGATCTCAGGACGGACACTCTAACCACTAGGCCACTGAGTAGGCCACTACCAACATGGAAACATTAAGAGCATAGATTGCAAGGACCACAGAGCATTGGATTAGGGACACTTGGCATATGAGACTGGGGAAACATGTGACGTTAGGGAAAAAAACAACATTAAAAAACCCCCACAAAATATTTTCAATTCAAAATCTTGGAAACATGGAACTTCTGGAATGTGAGACTCTTGGAAAAAGGTTCTGTAAATGTTGAGTCTTGAACCCTTAAACGCAGGAAACATGTGACCATAACCCTTTTAATTCAGGAACATTGGATACTTTCTACCCCGAAGGGAATAAGCGGTAGAAAATGGATGGATGGATGGATACTTTCTTTCTTCGAGACACATTGATCCCTGGGAATAAGAGACGTTGCAAACACAGGAGCAAAAAAAATCCTTTGAATTGGAGAAATTAAGAACATGGGACCCAAAGAAATAAACATAGAAGCTTTGGAATTTGAGACATTAGGGACATGTGACCCTTGGAAATTACCTTAGTAACATTGGAACCCTTTGAATTTGGCAACTTGGTAACATTGGAAACTTTGTAATATGATACATTAGGAACATGTTACCCTAAGAAAACAGAGTCCAAGATGTTGAACCCTGGGAATGTGAGACCTTACCTTGAACTTGGAACTATAATAGCCAAGGAAACTATAGCTCCATGAGACATTGGTAACATGTAACCATAGGACAATTGAAACCTGGTAACATGAAACCATTATGCTGCCCAAAAAATATTTTTAAAATTTGGGGAATTGTAAACTAGAGGTTCAAGGGACATTGAGCCCTGGTAACATCTAACTCTTTGAACATTAGACACTGGGAAAGATTGATCATAGAAAAATAGAATTCTGTAGAGGTTGAACCTAAGCAACAACCCAATGAAAATTGGAGACCCTGGGAACAAGGACTCCCGTGAATATGATACCGGGGGTCCAGGAACCCTGGAAAATAGGTATACTGAATACCGGGGTAATGAAATCTTTGAAACATAAAATACTAAATCAGAGGCCTGGTAACATGCATGGAATGTTTTCTGGGACACATGGAACCCTGGAATTGATAACCGGAGCAATGTCTTCACTAAAGACCATTTTTACTAAAGACCAGTACTTTGAATGTAGTCCAACCAGTCAAACGACAAAGCGTTGCTTGGGCTCCCGTCATTACTAAGGCGTGCTTATGTAATGAGACATGGTGCCGTCTCTCAGGCGCACAATGCTGTGTCTTCTTTAGAATGGTCAGTTTACTCAAAGTGGGGATAGTGTCAGCTGTTTTTGAAAGATTTGAATGAAGGGGGGGGTACTGTAACTCACCGGATGTCCCAGCCTCTGAAGTGTGTACTTTTCCTCAATCGTCCTTTGGTTGAGGATGATGTAAACCGGTACACCCCTTGAGGCTGCGTTGTGTAAATCCCCAATTATAGTAGCGTCTGTCAGCTTGTCTGTCACAATGGCAATTACCTGTACAGTAGAGTGAAACATTTCACATGGACAAGGACATGTACTCGTTTGTTTTTCATTAGGTCAGATTTAGTGAAAGAATGCATACTTGGCTGGCCCTCTGCAGATGTTGTCTGATGACCTCTCTAATGTGAGGTTCTCCCTCTTCCGGAGGATTTGTGTAGACAGCAACGTTCTCCATGCGCACCCAAGGCGTCTCTGGCCAGCCTAGGTCCAAACCCGGAGCTGGTGCGTCCGAGTGGGAGGGGAAGTAGGAAGATGTGAGGTCCACGTTATCTTCTATCTTCTCTCCATTCTCCTCCGTAAGGAGTGGTTTAAAATGAAAGTCCTGAACCCAGCCGGTGAGCTCGCCAACCTCATTGGGAGACAGGAAGGAGCAGAAGAGCTTGGCGCCGGCAGAGCTGTAGAAGGCTTTCGGACCTTCATTAAGGAGCTTCTCCAGCGACTGGCGCTCCACCTCAGAGTATAGAAACTTTGGGGAGGACGGGTCAACCGCCAGGAAGACCGCATTCTCATCCAGGCTGGCCTCCTGGGAGCCCAGCATGGCTGCAGCCTCTGTGATTGATGGCAAACTCTCAACAAGTTATATCAGCGACTCGTGTTTTGTCATCAGTCTTGCCCAGTGCCATTAAGTACCCCCATGTTGGTAAACGGTCCATCTGGAAAACATCCGACTTGTTCTTCCATAGCTCATGTTGACCTTCAAAAGTAATCCAAAAAGACAGCCACGATACACGGCCAAACTCTCCTCCAGTGCACCTCGACACATTTCTCTGGCTCGACTTTGACTCTGCAGCTCTGGCTCGACTTGTTCCCACCCCAGCTTGTCATCTCAGTCAGCCTTCCACTCCTTGTGGGCCACATTGTTATTGGATTCCACAAATTCTGTGCTGCTGACAGATTGCCTTTCTCACACTGCACTTGCTCACACCATCACTTCACTTTTAAAGCACACACTTTTAAAATCTATGTGTGTGTCCGTGTGTAACTTGGTCTTCGAAATAAATATGACCAAATATTCTCTTTGAAAGAGGCATCCTTTTAACACATGTGTCTTTTTGGGCTGGTACACCCAGACTAGTATAGCCTGACTGGTAGGTTCGTTTGCAGGGAAAGTACAACCGTTTTAGCTTTGATTTCCCCTATAATTCTTTGAAAAGGCCCTTCATTGACAGACTGTGCCACAAAGCGTTTATTCTTTAAAAATCTTGCAGTGATCCTGAAGGAAAACAAACTAAGTTGACACAGCAAAACGGTGACACACCCATCTGGCAGCAACAACCGTCATGAATCAAACAATACCGTAAATATTTAAACGCAGACGATGACAAAATATTTGGCAAAATGACAGATGTTTATAACGTGTGAATGGAAAAACGGTTACAATAGAGGTCTATGCATCTATTAAGAGCTACTGTATCTACAAACCCCAAAACCAGTAAAGTTGGCATGTTGTTTAAATAGTAAATAGAAACAAAATACAATGATTTGCAAATCCTTTTCAACCTATATTCAATTGAATAGACGGCAAAGACAAGATACTTAATGTTCGAATTGGAAAACTTTTATTTTTTGCAAATATTAGTTTGAGTTTGAGTTTGAGTTTATTTCGAACATGCAAGTATACAACATGATACATCACAATCTCCAGTTTCTCTTTTCAACATTTTCGAAAAGGAGTAGGAAGAAGCAAAGCTTATTTAATCCTACCCCTTTTCTTTTACATGACAGTTGCTAAAACTTTTGTTCACTTCCTGTTCTCAATTTATTCACAATATACTCCATAAGTAATACAATAAAATAAGTAAATAAATAATAATTGGTGAAGTAAGTTACATTTCATATGTTGAGATAAGTAAGATTATTTTGTGAGTGAAAGAATGAAAGAATGGATGAGTTAAATAAATTCAGAATGTTTATCATGGTTCTTCTTCTTTGTACTTTGTAAACACTTTAAGTTTGAAGAGTTTCTTGAAGTGGATCATATTAGTACATTGTTTGATTGCTTTGCTTAATCCATTCCATAATTTAATTCCACATACTGATATACTGAAGGTCTTAAGTGTTGTACGTGCATACAAATGTTTTAAATTACATTTCTCTCTAAGATTATATTTCTCCTCTTTTTTTGAGAAGAATTGTTGTATATTCTTGGGTAGCAGGTTATAGTTTGCTTTGTGTATAATTTTAGCTGTTTGCAAATTCACTATGTCGTAGAATTTCAGAATCTTTGATTCAATAAATAAAGGATTTGTGTGTTCTCTATATCCAACATTATGTATTATTCTAACTGATCTTTTTTGTAACACCGTTAATGAATGAAGTGTACTTTTGTAATTATTTCCCCATATTTCTGCACAATAACTCAGATATGGTAACACTAGTGAGCAGTAGAGAATATGAAGTGATTTTTTGTCTAGAACATGTTTTGCTTTATTCATTATTGACGTGTTTCTTGCTACTTTATGTTGTATATTTTTTACGTGAGATTTCCAGTTCAATTTATCATCAATCATTATACCTAGAAATTTGGTTTCATTTACTCTTTCAATTTCTATTCCGTCTATTTGTATTTGTGTTTGATTTTCTCTTCTACTGTTACCAAATAGCATTATTTTAGTTTTACTGAGATTCAACGATAGTCTGTTTTTGTCAAACCATCTTTTTAATTTGTTAATTTCTTCTGTTATTATTTGTAGTATCTTCTGTGTATTCTCTCCTGAACAAAACGCTGTTGTATCATCCGCAAATAATACTAACTTTAAATCTTTTGTAACTTTACAAATGTCATTTATATATAGATTGAATAATTTAGGTCCTAGTATTGATCCCTGAGGTACACCACAGGATATATTTAGCGTTGTAGAGGTGTGTTCGCCTACCTTCACGTATTGTTTCCTGTTCATTAGATAACTTCTTATCCAGTTTAAGCCTAACCCTCTGATGCCATATCGTTCTAGTTTTTTGATTAAAATATTGTGATTAATTGTGTCAAATGCTTTAGTTAGATCCATAAAAACTGCTGCCGCACATTTTTTATTATCTATAGCATTGGTAATTTCTTCTGTAATTTCAATTAAAGCCATCGAAATTGAAACATTAGCTCTGTATCCATATTGATTTTCTTCGAGTATTCTATTTTTATTTATGAAACTCTCTAATCTGTTATTGAACAGTTTTTCAATGATTTTAGAAAATTGTGGAAGTAAGGAAACAGGTCTATAGTTTGTAAATTGATGTTTGTCGCCAGTCTTGTAAATTGGTGCAACTTTAGCTATTTTCATTTTGTTTGGAAATGTACCTGTTTGAAATGATAGGTTACTAATATACATTAATGGTCCTGAGATCTCTTCAATAACCTTTTTTATCGTTTCCATATCAATTTCATTACAATCAGTTGAAGTCTTGGATTTACATTTTTTCACGATTGTAACTATTTCCTCCTGTGTCACATTACTGAGGAACATGGAGTTGGGATTTCGCTCTATGGTATCATTATAGTCCTCAATTGAAACTGGGTCTGGAATCCTTTCTTCCAATTTTGGTCCAATATTTACAAAATAATTATTGAAGCTTTCAACTACTTCCTTTATGTTGTCATTTTTTTTATTTCCGTCTAAGAAGTATTGAGGGTAGTCCCTCTTAGTGCCATTTTTAATAATGCTATTGAGGATGCCCCATGTTGCTCTCATATTAGTTTTGTTCTTGTCCAATAATTCACTGTAATATTCTTTTCTACATAATCGTAGTATGTATGTTAACTTGTTTTTATACTTTTTGTACTTAATTTCTGCCTCTGTAGTTCTTTGTGCTATAAATTTCCTATATAGTGTATTCTTCTTCTTACAAGCATTTTTTAATCCTTTTGTCATCCATGGTTGATTATTCTTTCTCTGCTTATTACTGAGTTGTATCCATGGACAATGTTTGTTATAAAGTATTATGAACTTGTTTAAGAAATGTTCATATGCTTCATCAACCTCATTTTCATTGTACACATTGTCCCAATCTTGCTTTTGTAGCTCAATTTTGAAAGCAATCATCCTCTTCTCTGTGCACAGTCTTCGAAATGTCCTTTTGTCTTCCATATTCTTCTTGTAGTTTCCATCATATATTATAAAAACTGGCAGATGATCACTAACATCGGTTATAAGTAGACCACTTGTAGTGTTATTATCAAAATCATTGGTAAAAATATTATCAATAAGCGTGGCACAGTGTCCTGTAATTCTGCTTGGCTTTGTGATTTTAGGATATAAACTGATGCTGTACATTGTATCAATGAAGTCATCAATAGACTTTTGCTTGTTAGGGTTCAATAAGTCAATATTAAAGTCACCACATAGGAAAATTATTCTTTGCCCATTGTCCATGTAAGTAGCCTTGATCCATTCTTCAAATGTTTCTATACTTGACTTAGGTGATCTATATATACAACTGATGAATATGTTTTTGCTTTTTTCCTGACATATTTCAATTGTTATACATTCTAAAATATTATCTATAGCAAATGACATGTTTTTTACCACTTTGTAATTCAGGTTCTTCATCACGTACACAGCTACTCCTCCTCCATTTTTGTTGTTTCTGTTGATGTAGTTTAGTTCATATCCATCCAGATCAAAATCTATTCCTTTTTTATCATCAATCCATGTTTCCGTGACAGCAATGACTTTGAAGGGTTCGTTGATGCGTTCCAAAAAGTTCTTAATATTGTTGTAGTTTGCATACAAGCTTCTGCTATTAAAATGAATAATTGACAATTTGTTATCACATTTAATGTTGCTGTTATATTGATCATCTGTATAATAAAAACAATTATTACTGAAGTGGGAGAAAAAATTTGTATCTGGATCTATATCATTTTCCAAATCCTGGTTTTTATGATCTTTGTTGCAGAAATTTTTTAGTTCCATGTTTTCTTGTTCAACAATCTTTGATGTTGTTTCAATAATCTCTATAAGTGTAGGTGGATGCAATCCTGAATCTAGGTCCTCTTGTTTAGTCGTTCCTTGGAACATAGTAGTGTTGATGCTGAATTTAGGTGCTTGTTTTCTGTCAGAGTTCATTATCATCGTTGTTGTGGAAGCTGTGTAAACTTTAAAAATTGTCCAGGTCCTTGATGTCTTGGACAGCAAGTACTCTTGCTTCTGGACCTCCATTCAGCTTGATGTAGATTTTACAGTTGGCGCTCCAAGTTCCCTGGATTTTTCCCTGCTTTCTCAAGTCGCGTGCTTTCTTGGCAATTCCAGCATTACGTTTTGTGAGATGCTCATTCATGTACACATTTGTTCCCTTCAGCTTCTTTCCCTGTCTCAGCAATGCCATTTTAGATTTTCTGTTTACAAGTTTCACGAGCACGACTGGAGTGGCGTTGTTGTTTCTTCCGTTCAGTGGGATGCATGTTTCGATGGTATTAATGTCGATTTCAATTTCTTTTGATTGCAGAAAGTTGACCACTTGCTGTTCTGCTGAGACCATATCCATTTCATCTGGTTCACCTTCATTATTCACAGCTTTCGCATAGGATCTTGGTTTAATTCGGTGCCCTGTCACGATGATATCATTCATCCGTTTATCCTGATCCATTCCATCTATGATATTCTTCAGCATGTTGTTGTCTTCTTGAAGGATCTTTATTTGTTTGCCCATTTCAGTGGCTTCATTATTTCTGATGGTTTTGTCAGATTGCAGACTTTCTATACATTGCTGCAGACTTTTCACATCTTGTCTGTGTTCTTCTTTCATTTCTTTCATTTCTTCTTTCCATCCCTCCATCATGTACTTCCATTCTTCTTTCATTTCTTCTTTAAAATCATGGAGTATTTTTTGTATCCATTCTTGCATCCCATCATGTCCTGTGTCCAGCCTCAAATCTTGTTCAGTCTTTCCTCTACCTTTTTTCATCGCGGCAGTCGATGACGTCAGTGCCTCTTATGTCTTAGCGGCAGTTACTTCTTTAGCAACTAGCGGTACTTTTCACTCGTTTTTTCAACAATTTCGTACCTTGCGCCGTTCAGAGATCAATTTTGGGTGTCAGCCTGTCAACTTATATCACTCTGCGACGTCGGAATCACTTTAAAACAGCTGTAAACTGCTGTAAACTAGCTCATTTGGAATTTGATGCCTGCAACATGTTTCAAAAAAGCTGGTAGAAGTGGCAACAAAGACTGAGAAAGTTGAAGAATGCTCATCAAACACTTATTTGGAACATCCTAACAGGCTAATTGGGAACAGGTGGGCGCCATGATTGGGTATAAAAAGCAGCTTCCATGAAATGCTCAGTCATTCACAAACAAGGATGGGGCGAGGGTCACCACTTTGTGAACAAATGCGTGAGCAAATTGTCGAACAGTTTAAGAACAACATTTCTCAACAAGCTATTGCAAGGAATTTAGGGATTTCACCATTTAAGGTCCGTAATATCATCAAAAGGTTCAGACAATCTGGAGAAATCACTGCACATAAGCGATGTTTTACAGACCTTCGATCCCTCAGGCGGTACTGCATCAAAAAGCGACATCAGTGTGTAAAGGAGATCACCACATGGGCTCAGAAGCACTTCAGAAAACCACTGTCAGTAACTACAGTTTGCCACTACATCTGTAAGTGCAAGTTAAAACTCTACTATGCAAAGCGAAAACCATTTATCAAGAACACCCAGAAACGCCGCCGGCTTCACTGGGCCAACTTTTTTACAATGTGTTGCTGCCATTAAATTCTAAGTTAATGATTATTTGCACACAAAAAAAACAAGTTTCTCAGTTCGAACATTAAATATTTGTCTTTGCAGTCTATTCAATTGAATATAATTTGGAAAGGATTTGCAAATCATTGTATTCTGTTTTTATTTATGATTTACACAACATGCCAACTTCACTGGTTTTGGGTTTTGTAGCTCTGGTCTCCTCAGACCGATGTTTATAATTTGTGTGAATGGACAGACAGTTGTGTGGCGTGACAAATACATACAATGTGTCCATACTAGTGTATCTATCTCTAATATCTAAATCAGTGGTTCTTAACCTTGTTGGAGGTACCGAACCCCACCAGTTTCGTATGCGCATTCACCGAACCCTTCTTTAGTGAAATATAAAATGTTTTTTTTCAAATTCAAGAAGTTGTTTTTTTCTGGTGCACAAAATGAACCGTGCATGAACACCACCTTGTTCAAAGAACAAAACCAACACAGTGCATGAACTCACAACAAATTACACACCTTACACACATTACCATGAATTGATTAACGTGGACCCCGACTTAAACAAGTTGAAAAACTTATTCGGGTGTTACCATTTAGTGGGCAATTGTGCGGAATATGTACTGTACTGTGTAAACTGCAGAGGTGTGGACTCGAGTCACATGACTTGGACTCGAGTCAGACTCGAGTCATGAATTTGATGACTTTAGACTCGACTTGACAAAATGTAAAAAGACTTGCAACTCGACTTAGACTTTAACATCAATGACTTGTGACTTCACTTGGACTTGAGCCTTTTGAATTGACATGACTTGACATGACTTGCTACTTTCCCCAAAACCCAAAGATGAAAAAGTTATTCGGGAGCGCTCCGTATTTTTCATTGTGTACTTGTCTATCAGCGTTGCGTGTGTCAGCTGGTGTGGTCTCAGTACAACAGCCAATCAAATTAGATCTACTTTGTTTTCATCACACAGCATTCATCCAATCAAATTGCAGGACAACCAACGAAGAAGACATGTCCAAACCACACGCCAGTGAACAAAAAATGATACCTAAAATAATTTCGTTTGGGTATAAAAATTACGAGGTGGTCAACACAAAACGGTTTGCAATATGCAACACATGCGGTTCGAAAATTACTGATGGAGAGGAAACAACTTCCAACTTCGTCCGGCATTTGAAGTTGCACAAAGAACGGTAAGTTTTGAATGTAAGATAACGTTTATTGGCTAAGTAACGTGACTTTTATTTGCTGTGTAGTTAAATCAGTGAGGCTGTAAACTCACTGCTAACGTTATAACGTTATTGCAAACACGGGAATCTGTTGCAGTTCACTACCTTATTCATAGTTCTTGTTCAGTGATTTTTTTTAAGCAGGGTTAGTCAATATATCACACGTAACGTTAGACGGCAGTCAGCAGCACCGCGTATTTTAGCCACCTAAAAAAAGACAAAAATAGTAAAATAAAGGTCAGTTAAAATGTATACTATATTATGAATATGTGTACCGTTTTAGCTAGCTTTCTGACATACTGTTGGTTGTTTACCTCAGTGGTCCCCAACCACCGGGCCGCGGCCCGCTACTGGTCCGTGGATCGATTGGTATCGGGCCGCACAAGAAATATATATATATATATTTTTTCTTTTTTTAATTAAATCAACATAAAAAAGACAAGATACACTTACAAGTAGTGCACCAACCCAAAAAAACTCTCCCCCCCGTTTTGTTCTGGGCATTGAACATGAAGACTCTTCCTTCACTGTTACGAGTGGCCATGAGAGTCTTGGCAGTGCCTGCCTCCAGTGCTCCAGTGGAGCGAGTTTTCAGCCATGGTGGCATCATACTACGCCCCCATCGTGCACAAATGACTGACAGACTCTTGGCTAATTTGGTCTTTTGCAAATGCAATGCAGCATAGGGCCCTGACATATAAAAAGTACAACTTTTTTGTTATGTTCACGTATATGTCATGTTTTTTCAATGTTAACACTTTTGTACAAATAAGTACATTTGCACTTTATTTTTCAATGTGTTTGTTCTGTATAGGAATGAGTTAATGTTTAAAATGACTGGTTAATAGTGCTATTATGAAGTGCAATGTCAGCACACTTTTCTTTCCTGCAATTTAAAATGCACTTGTTTTAATAAATAAATACAGCGTTTGAAAAGCATACACAATCTGTGTTAATATATTAGTCTGTGGTTAAAAGGACTTGAAAGGACTCGAAACTCAAAATGCAGGACTTAGGACTTGACTTGAGACTTTCCAGTCTTGACTTTGGACTTGACTCGGGGCTTGCCTGTCTTGACTCGGGACTTGACTCGGACTTGAGGGCAAAGACTTGAGACTTACTTGTAACTTGCAAAACAATGACTTGGTCCCACCTCTGGTAAACTGTACTGTTTCATATAATGTATTCTCTTCCTTTGCAATCTGCTAGTAAAAGTTTCAATCAATCAATCAAAAAACCTGCAAATCAGATGGAAAATTAGAGGGAACATTGTTTGGGGGTATCCATAATATGGCGATAGGGAGAAGTTTTTATTTACACGATAAGTCGGATGTGTCTTTACCTCCGTGGCGGAGGCTCCACCGAACCCCTGAGGCCAACTCACCGAACCCTTAGGGTTCGATCAAACCCAGGTTAAGAACCACTGATCTAAATGTTTGATCCTGGCCTACCCAAACTGATTTGTACGTTATGTGCAAAAGGACAGACAGTTGTGTGATGTGACAACACATGTGATATGACCAAAATGGTTAATTATGTTTTTGTCTTTTAATAAAGCAACACAATTCAATGCAAGTTCCAACAATGTATGAGTAGAGTTACTCACGTTTCCTTCATTTGGGTGTTCTCATGTTCACAATGGGTGTGATGAAAGGTGAAAGACCAACATTTTGCACTCTCAGTCAGTGCTGATTTCCACAAATTCTATAAAGTAGCAGCTGTCATTCCTTCTTTCGCAAATGGCCGTAGAGGATTCCACTGACGAGCAGTAAGGGAACGCACAGCCAGGCCAGAATGAAGCAGTAGCCAAAGCGACCTCTGTTCAGATCTCTGGAGTCGTTCAGGATCTCTTTCCGGTGGAAAGTAAAGATGAGGCACGCCGCAAAGTCTGTGAAACCTGCAAAAGAGTCGCCACTGATCAAAATGATGAGTCGATATACTATACACTACACTATATCTTAGATACGCTACATCAGACCTTGGCAAATAAAGGCCCCGGGGCCACATATTAAGCTTTTCAATCTGGCCCGCCGGACATTCCCAAATAATTTTTTTAGATCTTTAAGATGGAAACTGTAGCTGCCATTATGATGTGACTGTACGTCTTGAACTATACAAAGCATTTCAATGGTTAGGACCTGCGCTTTTGCATGATATACTAGTTACTATGGTAATCCAATTAGTTACCATGGTAATGTAATTAGTTACTATGGTAATGTAAGTCACAGCAGCACAGACGAGGCACCAAGCAGTGTGGGTGGGGAGTGTTTCCACAGAGTGTTTCCACAGAGTGTTTCCAGAGCGCCAGCCTGAAAATGCGGGTGTCAGGGACAGACGCAGAAGGAGGTTTTTACAACAAAGTTCAAAAGCTTAGTGATATATTATTATTATTATTAGCCTTTATTTAACCAGGTAAAATCCCATTGAGATCAAAGATCTCTTTTCCAAGGGAGACCTGGCCAAGAGGGCAGCAGCAAGGTTACATTAAAAACAGTAAACAAATACATAAAACATCACATTTACAACATTAAAACTTGCTCACATGACACATGTGCATACAGACAAGGTAGACTGCAGTCCTTTCACAGAAGCTTTAAACTCATTCAACGTAACTAGGGTTTGAAGTTTAATATTCGATTATAGGTTATTCCAAGCCTTTGGTGCTGAAAACCTAAATGCTTTCTTGCCCAGTTCAGTTCTTACTTTGGGGACGACAAATTGCAGAACATTCATTGAACGAAGATTGTGACTTCCTTGTTTCTTTGTTAAAAGACAAGACAGATAAGATGGAGTGATACCCAGAATGGTTTTGTAGATGAAAACATACCAATGATTGAGGCGCCGAGCACATAAAGATGTCCAGTTAACCATTGAGTATAACACACAATGGTGAGTAAGGGGAGCGCAGTTGGTGATGAATCTCAGTGTCCCGTGGTACACACTATCCAGCTTGTGGAGACAACCAGCAGTAGCATTCATGTACAACACATCTCCATAGTCAATAACAGGTAAAAAGGTTGTTTCCACCAATTTCTGTTTCACAGTAAAAGAAAAGCAAGACTTGTTTCTATAATAAAATCCCAGTAAAAGTTTCAGGTTTTTTTACAACATACTGAATGTGCTCCTTAAAACTCAAGTGGTCATCAATTAAAAATCCTAAATATTTAAAAGCAGATACTAACATAATTTGTTGCCCATTTCTTGTTAAAATGTTCTCACACAGTGATGATCTTACAGTTTTTGATGTGGTAAAGAGCATACACTTTGTTTTCTCTGCATTTAAAACCAGTTGAAGATATTAAAGTTGTTCTTGTACTCTGTCAAATGCATGTTGTAGATATTTAAAAGCCTCAGCAAGAGTGGGTGCTGTGCAGTATATGACAGTATCATCAGCATAGAAATGGAAAGTTGAGTTCGGAATATTCTGTCCAAGATTATTTATGTAAATAGTGAATAATAAGGGGCCCAACACAGAACCTTGAGGGACACCCTTTTTCACTTGCAGTACGTCCGAGGAGGAACCTTGTGTCTGAACAGCCTGAGTTCTACTTGTGAGGTAATTTGCAAACCATCCAACTGCTTGCTGAGAAAAACCAATAGCTGAAAGACGTTTGATTAAAATGACATGATCAACAGTATCAAATGCCTTTGAAAAGTCAATAAAGAGGGACAGACAGCACTGCTTCTATATAAACTATATCAGATTTTAGGTGGGGTTTTTTTTTACCTTCGCGTTCATATTTCACTGTTTGTTGCATTTTTGTTGCGTTTCACTTGATTGTAAAATGTCGATCGAGAGGGAGTGTGAAGTTCATATGTTGTCATTATTCAGTGTTTTATCGTTCATAGTTAATATTGTAAATCCACCATTCTTTATTTTCATGTACATTCTGGGTGTGTCATTCAGTAAAATGTAAAATTCCATTCCATTTTTAAGGCGGTCTGTCATAAAGTTGTTAGCATTCATACAGACATTATTGTGAGGTTTTGTATTAGTGTTCCTAAAAATAGATATTCCGGCCCCCAGACATATTTTTTTCTCTTAAGTTGGCCCCCCGAGGCAAAATAATTGCCCAGGCCTGCGCTACATGATGATGTTACTTTCTTTCCTTTGCATTATAACACTTTGTGATCTCCTCTTATTCATGTTGCTTGTAATATATGTATATAATATATATCTATACATATAGTATATTAAATACTGAAATAAGACTATCTTTCTAAAGAATTATATTTATAAAGTTTTCAAAAAAGACAATGTTGGCGAGTACTAGTTTGTTTTCTTAAAAAGCACAGCTATATGGCAGAGAGGTGATGATATTTAACCCGTCCCACAGTTAATATTAGTTGTTAAGAACAATTGTTCTCAAAATAAGGTAAAGTAAATTAAATCAAATATAATTGGTCAAACTGTTGACATACCATATAATTTGTTTACAAAAAAAGTGGTCACAGTTGATATTTATCGTCATATACATTTTTTTTTTTTTTTAGAAAATAATATAAAATTGGTTGAATAATTAATTTTTTTTGTCTTACAAATAACGTTTACCAAATAAAGTATAACAATAAATAAAAAATGCAGTGAAATTGATGGCATATAAAATAATTTGCATGAACAATACAGTAAAATGCAATTTAAATAAACATTTCAAAAAGTCTAACTAGTAGACTTTGTATTTAAATTGGCATCAAAAATACATAGAACATTTAATTTATTGTAATTTGCAATTAGTGTTCAAAAATTCATGTTTAAAAAGTACCAAAAATTTGCTAAATTACTCTTTAATAAACAGAATTAAATGCTAGGGAAAGTCGTTACTGCCTTCATTAAAAGAAGAAAAAAAAACCCGTCATATATCTGGAAGATGCAGTTGAGAGATGTTACATGAGAGCACAGTGTGCCTTCCGCCCGAATGCAGCTGAGATAGGCTCCAGCACCCCCCACGACCCTGAAAGGGACAACCGGTAGAAAATGGATGGATGAGTGTGCGTGGACCTTTAAACAGCGCTGCCTGGTGCCAAGTGACGTGTAATGTTAGCGAAAGCGTGCTCAGACAGAGCAGTTTTAGCTCAGCTGTGTTTGTTATCTTAACAGCGGCAGTTTGCCAACAGTGACGGCAGCTCTGTTGAATCTTTTCACTGGATTGTGTTACCTACGCTTAATAAAAAAATTGAATGTGCTTTGACGGCTGTCATATCATCTCGCCCACAAACCGGGTATTGTAGGATGACAGGCTGTTCACTTCAATTATTGATTTGTTGTTCATTATTCCTACGTAGTAGTAGTAGTGTGCGTATGTATGTTTGTGTACTTAGTCCAAATGTTTGCTTTGTGATGTTGCCTCCTATTGGATATCAAGTTCATTTTAGTGTGGTGCTGGTTGTTTTAAATACATCATCCATCCATTCATTTTTCTACCGACTTTGGTTGTTGAGTGTTGTCAGCACAGTAACAATAGAAGACAAAGTACTGTACCTGCAAAGCCTTGGCAGAGGCCCGTGAAGTAGAAGAGGCCTCCTTTGGACATGATGAAGAGCTGAGCCACAAAGACCGTTAAAGCGATGGAGGAGAAGACCACGGACAGAACCATCAGGGCCTGGACCGATTGCAACCAGTCTGGAGTACCGGTACATGGAAACTTTAAAGCCAAGCCACAGTGTAAACGAGACATTATGGATCCTTTACCACTTTCATTGGTGACGGCACACAGCCATGTGTCTGAGGCGTTGTCATGGAGACAGTTGTACCACAGGTCGCTGATTTCAGAATCGGCCCAGATCCACCACGACTAGACACGTAAAAGGGACAGGGGAAAAAATGCTGACCTGCTGCTAAACTTCTTCCATATAGTTGAACAAACCAAAAGTGGAAGAATTTAGAGTTCATCCAAAATACTTGGCTCAAAAGTCAGACAAATCTTGGAGTTTAAACTGAGCACATACAGAGTCGACTGCACTATCGTGTCTTTTTTCTGTTTTCTGAAAACCGTACAAGTGTGATTACAACCACAGACCCGGCGATAGATACAATTAACAATTGACACAACAGGAATGAATAAGATATCCACATATCTGTTACATTTATGTTGGTCTGGAACCCCAGGATGCAGAGACAGGAGATGGCGTGCAAGTAATAGCATGTATGAGCACAAAACAAAAACTAATGCAGATCGAGAGAGCACACAAAACAAAAAGCTAGTGCGGCTACGGAGTGCACACAAAACCAAAGCTAGTTTTGCTAGGGAGCGCACACAAAACAAAAGCTAGTGCAGCTAAGGAGTGGACACAAAAACAAAGCTAGTGCAGCTAGGGGGTACACACAAAACAAAAAGTAGCGCAGCGAGGGAAGGCACAAAACAAAAACTAGCGCAGGTATTGAGTGAACACAAAAGCTAGTGCAGCCATGGAGTGTACACAAAACAAAAAGCTGGTGCAGCTAGGGAGTGCGCACGAACAAAAAACTAGTGCAGCGAGGGAATGCACATAAAACAAAACCTAGCGCAGCTATTGAGTGCCCAAAAAAGCTAGTGTAGCTAGGGAGTGTACACAAAACAAAAGCAAAGCCAGCCTAGGAGTGCACACAAAACAAAAGCTAGTGCAGGCTGCGATTGCACACAAACCAAAAGTTAGTGCAGCTCGGGGGTGGACAGAGAGCTTACACCTCTAGGTAGCGTAACCACAAAACAATGACGAAAAACACAAGCAATGATTCACTGTCCAGAGGAATAGACTGGCATATGAAACATCCTGATTGGCAACCAGGAACAGGTGTGTCCTGGTTGCCAATCAGGGACAAATGAGGAAGCCGTCACCCAGACTGGAGAAAAGTGGAAAAAGGAATACATGAACATAAGAAAACAGAGTTCAAGCCTGTCACAAGTAACAAAATCATGACAAAATCAACTCCAACATATGAATATACAAACTTTTAGATTTACAAACCATAAACTGAATAAAATAAAAATCTGCTTAATTGTATGGATCTTGTCTCAAAACGTTTCATCCAACCATTGTGAGCCTCGCAGCACAGCCATTTTGTGTCCGGCGGGCTGATCGATCTCTGGTGTTCACTGCTCATTGTTTGTCTTTTCAGTGTTGAAGGCTTTAGCTATGTGCTTTATCTACTTTTTAGGCTGTTTTTTTTTTATAGCAGTTTTGCGAGCTCAAAGTGGGTCCAAAGAAAGCAATGGAGAAGCGACGTGTGTTTGGAAATATCCAGAAAGTATCCACAGCGTTGTTGACACTGCCTGCGCCTCTCTTCCAATCCATGCCAAGAAGATTGACGATGGTTATTAAATAGAAAGTTGACCCATCACCCTCTCGTTAGGTTCGTTTGATATGCAGTACGGTATAGCACTTTACATTTTGTTCAAAGTGTACAAACCTTTCCTAAAATATGGACTTTTGTTGAAATTGGTACCAATTATTCTTATTTACATTGTTTTTTATAGAGACATTTGCTTCAATATACAAACATTTCTATTTACACACCCTGTTCAAGAACCAATTAAGTTTGTAAATCGAGGTTCCGCTGCAAACAAGTTATTTTTTTATCAGCACAAGCTAATGCAAAGTAAAAAATATGAAGACAAAGTAAGCATAGTCGCCAATGCCTGGCTTTCTAAAAATGTTACCCCATAAAAGTGTGTATTCTGCAAACACCTTCCTGCTCCCTTTTGTATTTAAAGGTTGAGTAGTTGTACCTATTTTTGGTTTTATTGCCTTATTTTTACACTTGTAAAACAGATGTATGATCTACTGAAGCGCTACTAAAGACTTTATGGCAGCAACGGCTTAACCCTGGAACAGAGCAATTCATTTTTCAATTGTAATGTTGCAAGTTGTTTAACTTTGGTGCCGTCTCCTGGTGAAAGAATGAGCTCATTTCGTACTTTTCATGTTGTTTTTGTTTTCAAAAGGTGAATAGTTGTACTTTAGTTTAGTTTTTTTGAAATATAAAAGTGGTTTGATAATTTTACACGTGTATGACATTTAGGAAAGTTACGTTTTGGCCTTTTTTTTCTGTATAGTCATTAAAGGCCTACTGAAACCCACTACTACCGACCACGCAGTCTGATAGTTTATATATCACTGATGAAATCTTAACATTGCAACACATGACAATACGGCCGGGTTAGCTTACTAAAGTGCAATTTTAAATTTTGCGCGAAATATCCTGCTGAAAACGTCTCGGTATGATGATGCCTGCGCGTGACTTAGAGGACATTTTGGGACAGCATGGTGGCCAGCTATTAAGTCGTCTGTTTTCATCGCAAAATTCCACAGTATTCTGGATATCTGTGTTGGTGAATTTTTTGCAATTTATTCAATGAACAATGGAGACGGCAAAGAAGAAAGCTGTAGGTGGGAAGCGGTGTATTGCAGCAGGTGTTGTGCCGGATAACGCACCCCCGCCGTAGAATGCACCCCCTGACTGTTGTGCCGGATAACACAGCCGGTGTTTCATTGTTTACATTCCCGAAAGATGACAGTCAAGCTTTACCATTGGCCTGTGGAGAACTGGGACAACAGATACTCTTACCAGGAGGACTTTGAGTTGGATACAAAGACGCGGTACCGTGAGTACGCATGCAGCTGCGGCTTCCAAACATTTGATTGCTTGCCCGTACGTGCGTGCCGCTATGTGCATGTCACATACGTAACTTTGGGGACTTTGGGGAAATATATGTGCTGTATGAAATTTGGGGAGGTGAACGGACGGTACTGTGGGATTGAGTGTGTTGTGCAGGTGTTTGAGTTGTATTGGCGGGTTATATGGACGGGAGGGGGGAGGTGTTTGTTATGCGGGATTAATTTGTGGCATATTAAATATAAGTCTGGTTGTGTTGTGGCTAATAGAGTATATATAAGTCTTGTGTTTATTTACTGTTTTAGTCATTCCCAGCTGAATATCAGGCCCACCCGCCTCTGACAGCATCTTCCCTATCTGAATCGCTCCCACTGCCCTCTAGTCCTTCACTCTCACTTTCCTCATCCACAAATCTTTCATCCTCGCTCAAATTAATGGGGAAATCGTCGCTTTCTCTGTCCGAATCGCTATCGCTGCTGGTGGCAATGATTGTAAACAATGTGCAGATGTGAGGAGCTCCACAACCTGTGACGTCACGCTACTCGTCTGCTACTTCCGGTACAGGCAAGGCTTTTTTATCAGCGACCAAAAGTTGCAAACTTTATCGTCAATGTTCTCTACTAAATCCTTTCAGCAAAAATATGGCAATATCGCGAAATGATCAAGTATGACACATAGAATGGACCTGCTATCCCCGTTTAAAGAAGAAAATCGCATTTCAGTAGGCCTTTAAAGCTCTGATGATGGCGGCAGAACCATGGAACACATTCATTTTATATGATCCCTTTTCGGGGCGCCATGTCTTGGTGAAAGCATTAGACAGCAGCTCACCTTCTCCAAGGTGGCAACGAGCAGCATGGACAAGGTAAGCAGATGCAGTACGGTCAAGGAGATGAGCAGGAAGACCATAGTTGACGGAGCACGTGAGGATCAGCAGATTGTTAATCTGTATATGAAAATATGAAGAAGAAAAAAAAAACACATGTCAAGTCAGAACTGGGCGATTCCACAAGGAAGTGTAACCATGACTCACAGCTCAGCTTCCTCTTGTGCCTCCAAGATGAAAACTTCGGTGATGTTAGCTAACATCTTTGATTTATTAGGAGAATCATAACATCTAGCAGTGTTTCCATGACATCACAACCCACAGAGCATTAACTTGGAGCTTTTTTCAAATGACATATTCAAGTCTATACGACACTCAAGTACAATGCTTCTCAACTTCAACCACAATTTTATGGAAAAAATGTCCCTCAAAAGTCAAACATAAACCGTCTTCAGCAAGTCTCACCAGACTTCAACTCGGCGAGCATTTAAAGCAGGGGTCGGCAACCGAAAAAGTTGAAAGAGCCATATTGGACCACAAATACAAAAAAGTAATCGGTCTGGAGCCGCAAAAAAATAAAACTTATATAAGTGTTATAATGATGGCAACACATGATGTGTCTATGTTAGCCTACTATCAAAATGACTGTCGCAGGCTGACCCAAATCTTCGTTGACAGAAATGTTGAAATGTAGGACTTATTCTACACATTTTGACAACATTAGAAAACATTAGTAAAACTTCTCAGAGGGTGAGATAACTCCTGGAAATGATTGTCTTAGAATGACCAAAGGTATAGATGTGTGCGTCCAAGTTTAAGGAAACGCCAGGCTGTCTAGTTCTAATGGATTTATTACAATCTTTGCAAGTTGGGTAACATTTGCTGTGGTCTGGAACAACATGGCGCACAAACAACTATCAGAGATGCAGCCAATATTACGTACAGATAATGTGTCATAAAACATGGAAAAATAAACTAAATACACATAAGGAAATTAAATGAGCTCAAATATACCCACAAACGAGGCATAATGATGCAATATGTACATACAGGTAGTCTAAATAGCATGTTAGCATCGATTAGCTTGCATTCATGCAGTGAAAAAAAATGCTTGATTAGCACTCCACACAAGTCAATAACATCAACAAAGCTCACATTTGTGCATTCACGCACAGTATAAAACGTCTGGTGGACAAAATGAGACAAAGAATTGGCATAAAACAGGTCTTTCTGTGGCAGCGTCGGAGAAAGTTGTATATGTAAACAAACAGGGAGTTCAAGGACCGCTTAAATTAGTAATACAAAACGGCACCTGCCAAATACTCTCATCAGTGAAGCATGTATAACATAAACAGTGGGGTTTCTAACAATTCGGAAGGTTTGTGTCATGTTTGTCCTCCTACAGAAAATATTAAAACAAAACATTTATTTTTTCCCCTCATCTTTTTTCATTTTCACATATTTTTGAAAAAGCCTCTAGGGAGCTACTAGGGCGGTGCTAATGAGCTGCATGCGGCTCTAGAGCCACGGGTTGCCAACCCCCCGATCTAAAGGATTACTGCACTGTCAGAATAATTGTGTCTAAAACTTTGTGTTACATTGAGTTCAGCTAGCCCTACGAGAGGACAAAAGCTGTTTTTGATCCTACCAAGCAGAAGGCTTGTAAAACTCCACTGTGTACGATGGGAAGCGACATGAAGGCGTCTGTTTCATTTTTGTATTGTAATCCACAAGAAGATTTTCTCTTGACCCGAGAGCTACAAAGCGGGGAGGAAGCAGGACCTAACGCAAGCTCCAAGGACCTTTTCTTTAAACTGTTTTACGACCTTTTCTTTGAACTTTTTTGTAACAAAGGCGGCGGCTGTTTACGACCCCCCTCCCTTAGAAACAGCTGTTGCCATGTAATCAGGGAAAGTCCAAATAAAAGAGGAGGCGTACAATCTTTCGTCAGAGCGTGGTGTAGACTGTATAAGAGTACAGCCCAGACGTTTCTCCTCAATTGAGCCAAATTTAATTCTGTCTGTTTAATTCCTTGCTTCTTTATATGTTTAATAGATGTCATCAGTGTTTGAACCTGACAAGTGTGTTTTGCTTTTTCTGTATTTTCTAGGTGATGTCACCACAGAAGACTATATAAACAAGTAATGATGACAACCATAGAACAGGAAATGGAACTTACTGTGAGACAAGCTGCAAAGGGTATCAATGATGGCAAAGAAAGAGTGTGATGATAACCACAGAACCAGAATACTGAAGACCGCTTTTTTAAAATCTAAATATGCTCCAAAAGGTAAATGCTAAAAACTCGGAGTTCAACCTAAAACTTTTTAAAGCTAGGCCATTAAGAACACATTTTCTAAGTCAGAATTGTTTGTGTTTTTTTCTTTGGCTTTTTGTAGGGTGTCACTACTTGATAGTGATGGCAAAGAGAGAAAGTGTGATGATAACCATAGATCCAGAATACTAAAGACGGCGTGTGAAGTCTAACTGCAAAGTCGCTTTTGAAGTCAAACCATTTGGCCTACAAACAAAATCTTTGTAAAATTAGACCAAGAGAAATTTGGGGCTTTTTTTTCTTTTTTTCTTTTTATGTGGTGTTTTATGGGTAATGTAACCACAGAATATTACCAGTGATGGCAAAGAAACAAGAACAACAGTAAATGGACCTTACCGTGACATGAGAAAGTGGCTCCTGTGTTTTTGAGTGATACCACCACAAAAAGGTAGCAGTGATGGCAAGGAGGAATAGTGTGATAACGACCATCGAACCAGGATTCTAAAGAAAGACCTGTTGATGTGTAAATACGCTCGAAAATCGAAAGCTCTTACAGTAAAAACATTTCGAGTTCAAACCAAATCTTTTTAAGACTATTGTTACGGTGCAAACACCTGCCGCCTCTCACTCTGCTGTGCGCTCCGCTGTGCGTGCCTCGGGACACGCCCACGGGCGTTCCTCTCCTGCACTCACTCGTCAATCAACCCACTTGATGAGACCCCTGCCTTCTTAAGCCAGCACGTCCTGCCTTCCAGTGCCAGAACATAGCTACTTCTACCTGTACAGTAAGCCTTACATGTCTCTAGTAGGGATGTCCGATAATGGCTTTTTTGCCGATATCCGATATTCCAATATTGTCCAACTCTTAATTACCGATACCGATATCAACCGATACTGATATATACAGTCGTGGAATTAACACATCATTATGCCTAATTTGGACAACCAGGTATGGTGAAGATAAGGTACTTTTTAAAAATAATAATAAAATAAAATAAGATAAATAAATTAAAACATTTTCTTGAAAACGGTTACATAGAAACTAGTAATTAATGAAAAGGAGTAAAATTAACTATTAACGGTTAGTACTATTAGTGGACCAGCAGCACGCACAATCATATGTGCTTACGGACTGTATCCCTTGCAGACTGTATTGATATATAATGTAGGAACCAGAATATTAATAACAGCAAGAAACAACCCTTTTGTGTGAATGAGTGTGAATGGGGGAGGGAGGTTTTTTGGGTTGGTGCACTAATTGTAAGTGTATCTTGTGTTTTTTATGTTGATTTAATTAAAAAAAAAAAAAAAAAAAAACCATACCGATAACAAAAAAACTTCCGATATTGCATTTTAAAGCATTTATCGGCCGATAATATCAGCAGGCCGATATTATCGGACATCTCTAGTCTCTAGCTTCCTTGCTTATGTGCTTCCTCGCTCTTTGTGTCTCCACCCCGTTGTGCTCATTGTGTCTTGCCCTGTGTCCTCAACCAGCAGCCCTTCGTCATCCCCTGGTTTCGAGCTGTGTGTCTCATCTCCCCGGATCCCCTCTGGACTTCCTGCTTCCTACCTGGATCTCGACCTCCGAGCCTGCCTTGCCCTTTCTGGACCTCCGCACTGATCTCAACACGCACCTTCAACACCACCCGGTAACAGTCCACGTATAATCGCTACACATAGTCACACCGTATACATTTGGATTAGTCGCACACTTCATTTATATATTTTAATAAACACGCTGCAAGCTAACGACGTCTCTGCCTCAGTGCCGTCTCCTTCGCCCACTCTACCGTTACAACTATGCCATCTAAAGAATTAGCTAGTTGGGCAGGACGGCACGGTCATCAAATCTGGCCTGGGAATGACACCTTATTGGCCCCCCCGAGTTCAGTTCAAAACTTGGGAGACAAACGTACAAGCCTCATTCAGGATTTGGGCTCATTTAAAGCACTACTTTGGTTTTCAGACTATTGCTAGTCTTGGACCCATCACTGCTAATCGTGCCTTTTTAAGGTGGTCAAATCTAGGCATTAACAATAGAGATGTCCGATAATATCGGACTGCCGATAAAAGCTTGAAAATGTAATATCGGAAATTATCGGTATTGGTTTCAAAATTATCGGTATCGGTTTCAAAAAGTAAAATGTATGACTTTTTAAAACGCCGCTGTGCACACGGACGTAAGAGAAGTTCAGAGCGCCAATAAACCTTAAAGGCACTTCCTTAGCATGCCGGCCCAGGCACATAATATTTACGGCTTTTCACACACATAAGTGAATGCCAAGCATACTTGGTCAACAGCCATACAGGTCACACTGAGGGTGGCCGTATAAACAACTTTACCACTGTTACAAATATGCGCCACACTGTGAACCCACACCAAATAAGAATGACACCTCCTCAGGGAGAGCATGTCCCAAATTCCAAGCTGCTGTTTTGAGGCATGTTAAAAAAAAAATGCACTTTGTGACTTCAATAATAAATATGGCAGTGCCATGTTGGCATTTTTTTTCCATAACTTGAGTTGATTTATTTTGGAAAACCTTGTTACATTGTTTAATGCATCCAGCGGGGCATCACAACAAAATTAGGCATAATAATGTGTTAATTCCACGACTGTATATATCGGTATCGGTTGATATCGGAATCGGTAATTAAGAGTTGGACAATATCGGATATTGGCAAAAAAAGCCATTATCGGACATCTCTAATTAACAACATTAAAGATTTATACATTGACAACACTTTTGCCTCTTTTCAGCAACTTCGTAATACATTTTCAATCCCTGAGCAACATTTCTTTTGGTATCTACAGATTCGCAGATTTGTCCGCAACACTTTCCCTAGTTTTTGACACCACTTGCAACTTTAAAAGGCTCAATTACACATATCTATAAACATGTTTTTCTTCTCTTTTTCTGTCTGAGTCTTTGACTTCAATGAAATAACTTGGAAAGGGTTTGAGTCTGTCTGAGGATAGTTGGACAGAGATCTTAAGTTGAGTTCATAAGTCTTCCATTTGTGCCAGACACCCTAATGCAGGAGTCAGCAACCCAAAATGTTGAAAGAGCCATGTTGGACCAAAAATACAAAAAACTATTCTGTCTGGAGCCGCAAAAAATTAAAAGCCTTATATAAGTCTTATAATGAAGACAACACATGATGTAAGTGTCTATATTATACTGATGCAAATCTTCATTGACAGAAATGTTATATTATAATTTTTATTCTACACATTTTTGCAACATTGGAAATCATTAGTAGAATGGAGGATTCTCACAGGATGAGATAACTTCTGGAGATTACTGGCTCAGAATGGCCAAAGGTATAGATGTGTGTGTCCAAGTTAAAGGAAACGGCAGGCTCTCATCTTCTAATGGATTTTTTTTTTACAATCTTTGCGAGCTGGGTAACATTTGCTGTGGTCTGGAACAATATGGCACACAAACAACTATGAGAAATGCAGCCAATATTACATACAGATAATGTGTCATGAGACATGCAAAAATAAATTAAATACACAGAGGACATAAGTAAAGGAAATTAAATGAGCACAAATATACCTACAAATGAGGCATAGTGATGCAATATGTACATTCAGAGCTATCCTAAATAGCATGTTAGCACCGATTAGCTTGACCAAATATGGATGATTATCACTCCAACAAGTCAATAACATCAACAAAGCTCACCACAAAATGAGACAAAGGAGTGGCATAAAACATGTCTTTCTGTGGCAGCATCGGAGAAAGTTATACATGTAAATCAACTACGGTGAGTTCCAGGATCACTGAAATTAGTAGGACAAAACAGTGCTCGCCAAATACTCTCATCAGTGAAGCATGTGTAACATAAACAGTGGGATTTCTAACAATTAGGGAGGTTTGTGTCATGTTTGTTCTCCTACAGAAAATATAGTAAAACAAAAAATACACTTTTTTCTTCGTCTTTTTCCATTTTCACACATCTCTGAAACAGGTCCAGGGAGCCACTAGGGCGGGCGCCCATCCTAATGCATCGCACTTATTATAACAAGGTGCGATCAGCAAAGATGTATGATGACAAATCTGTATTATGTGATCGGTGCCTACAGGCTTCAGCTCATTTCATACATATGTTTTGGCTCTGCCCATCCCTAAACAGCTCTTGGAAAAATGTTTTTTAATCCAAATCCTCTAAGTGGACTATTCGGGGGTAGCACCTCAGTCATAATCCCTCAACAAATCCAAAAAGAAGCTTGTAGCATTCACTACTTTGTTAGCCAGAAGACTCGTTGTGTCAAATTGGAAGGCAACAGCGCCTCCTTGCCACACCCGCTGTATTGACAAATGTTCTTTATTTTCTCAAACTGGAGAAGATTAGGCTGACATTGAATCGTTCTGCAAAGTCTCAAAAACTGAGATATGTAGGAGAGACCGATCTCCAAATTTACCCTATTTGAAACACTTTAAATGTGGGTGATTGATGAGCCTTTTGTGTACTCAGGAATGCAGTTGTCTGTGGTCTTACGTTGACATCTGTCTGTGGTTCCTTACTTTATTCATCCATCCATTTTCTACCACTTGTCCCTCTTCAGGTCGCGGGGGTGGTGCTGGAGCCTATCCCGGCTGCATTCGGGCGGAAGGCGGGGTACACCGTGGACAAGTTGCCACCTCATTATTATTATTATTATTATATTTCTTTTTTTTACTTTTGGAGGGAAAAGAAACAGTATTTGATGTAGGTCAGACAACTCATGTCAATTATATGTGTATGAAAATCATCCATCCATCCATTTTCTACCGCTTGTCCCTTTTGGGCTAGCGGGGGGTGCTGGAGCCTATCTCAACTGCATTCGGGCGGAAGGCGAGGTACACCCAGGACAAGTCGCCACCTCATCACAGGGCCAACACAGATAGACAGACAACATTCACACACTAGGGCCAATTTAGTGTTGCCAATCAACCTAAATCAAATGTTTGAAAAAAACCAAACTTGGGAGACAAACATTTTTGCTTTAAATTCCTAAAAACACTGGCGTCCTTGCATTGACATTTTAACCTTGCCAACATACATTCAACACTGGGGTCCAAACTTCTGATTTACATAACTGAGGCATTCCTCAAGGCACCTCTTCAAGTCCCCTCCTTTTTTGCCAGTTACACATTTCGCAGTTAAGAAAGAATAAAAAGTAATTACAAAAAGTGCACTCAGAAAGGAGTGAGGGAAAAAAAACCACCCAGGACGCACACAAAAGGTGTGGAGGGGAACAAGTAAACACTACACGGCGGCGCCGGTACAGAGCCACATGTACAAGGAGCGTGAGTGGAGCCAGAGCAAAGAAGACTGAAAGGGTGAATTGGCGCCGAGTGAATGGACTGGAGAGCTTCAGCAGTCAGGATGTCCTCTCTTTTTCATCATTTGGGCTATTCAAATGGCGGCCGACGAGTTTAGTTAAAAAAGCTAAACTTGGGGGGGTGGGGTGTTTTCTGGGTCTTGTCCCCACAGAAAACTATCAGTGATGGCAAAGAGGAAGAGTGTGATGATAACCCTAGAACCATACATAAGAGAAAGACATGTTGAAGGATAAATACGCTTCAAAGTGTAATGGTTTCATAGTCAAAACATTTGGGATTCAACGCAAAATTATTATCAGGGGTGCTCAAAAAATAAATAAATTCACATCCGGATCGATTTTGAGAAGAATTCATTCATCCATTTTAGCTTTTTAACTTGAAAGTCAAGCAGCACCTTGTAAAAAGAACGCGGCCTTCATTTAGAGACACTTAATTCAATGTTCAAACACAGTGTTACTGTTCAAACTGTGTAATGTTACAGTGGCCCAAAATATTAAATATACTTGTTAAATAAAACCTCGGCTTTAATGAATACTTAGGCCTTTTACGGTACTGTATTCTAATGTTGGTCATTATAGTGGCACTTGGAGAGCCAAGTGTTTTCTGAGGTGGTACTTGGTGAAAAAAGTTTGAGAACCAACTGTTAATAGCTAATACAGAGTCGTGCAATAAAGTGTATACATTTTTTTTACGTTTATTGCGCCTTCGGGTGCGTGTTAGTGATGAAACACTGCAGGAGTGGAGCAGCAAAATTATATTTTCACGAAATAAAAGCATGTTTTATTGTAAGTTTATGAGCTGGAGTATGTAAAGACGTATTATTATGGGCTTATTTTGTCAGAAAAACTAACGTCAAAACGACAGCAATTGAGTGCATCCAGGCACCGCCACACGTGTCCTTGGTAGCAAAGATGGCGCCTGTTTAGTTGGCCATACTCTCTTCATACATCACTCTGAGCTAATATAGCATAGCATGTCCTCTGGTGTAATCACTGGTGATCTGTTTGGACGTTCATCAGGAAGTGCTATGATCCTCTGGAGATGACATCATAACTTTTATGGTCATAATGCATGCTGGTAACAACATGTTTAATAGTGATAAAAAAAACACACATTTTGCCTATAACCTGTGAACTTTAAGCATTGTGTACACTTGCATTTGACCCCTTTTTGCTATTAACAGCTATCAAAGTACGACTACTAGTTTAGTCTTTATTTGAAGGGACAATGCACAGAAACATTAAGCTCAAAGACCGATATGTTCTGTACCAGATTATAGCTAAATAGCTAATTTCCTTCTGCAGTCCCTGGCTACCTAAATTAAAGGGATACAAAAATCCATCCATCCATCCATCTTCTTCCGCTTATCCGAGGTCGAGTCGCGGGGGCAGCAGCCTAAGCAGGGAAGCCCAGACTTCCCTCTCCCCAGCCACTTCGTCCAGCTCTTCCTGTGGGACCCCGAGGCGTTCCCAGGCCAGCCGGGAGACATAGTCTTCCCAACGTGCCCTGGGTCTTCCCCGCGGCCTCCTACCGGTCGGACGTGCCCTAAACACCTCCCGAGGGAGGCGCTCGGATGGCATCCTGACCAGATGCCCGAACCACCTCATCTGGCTCCTCTCAATGTGGAGGAGCAGCGGCTTTACTTTGAGCTCCCCCCCGGATGGCAGAGCTTCTCACCCTATCTCTAAGGGAGAGCCCCACCACCCGGCGGAGGAAACTCATTTCGGCCGCTTGTACCCGTGATCTTGTCCTTTCGGTCATAACCCAAAGCTCATGACCATAGGTGAGGATGGGAACGTAGATCGACCGGTAAATTGAGAGCTTTGCTTTCCGGCTCAGCTCCTTCTTCACCACAACGGATCGATACAGCGTCCGCATTACTGAAGACGCCGCACCGATCCGCCTGTTGATCTCACCATCCACTCTTCCCTCACTCGTGAACAAGACTCCAAGGTACTTGAACTCCTCCACTTGGGGCAAGATCTCCTCCCCAACCCGGAGATGGCACTCCACCCTTTTCCGGGCGAGAACCATGGACTCGGACTTGGAGGTGCTGATTCTCATCCCAGTCGCTTCACACTCGGCTGCGAACCGATCCAGCGAGAGCTGAAGATCCTGGCCAGATGAAGCCATCAGGACCACATCATCTGCAAAAAGCAGAGACCTAATCCTGCAGCCACCAAACCAGATCCCCTCAACGCCTTGACTGCGCCTAGAAATTCTGTCCATAAAAGTTATGAACAGAATCGGTGACAAAGGGCAGCCTTGGCGGAGTCCAACCCTCACTGGAAACGTGTCCGACTTACTGCCGGCAATGCGGACCAAGCTCTGGCACTGAGCATACAGGGAGCTGACTGCCACAATCAGACAGTCCGATACCCCATACTCTCTGAGCACTCCCTACAGGACTTCCCGAGGGACACGGTCGAATGCCTTCTCCAAGTCCACAAAACACATGTAGACTGGTTGGGCAAACTCCCATGCACCCTCAAGGACCCTGCCTAGAGTATAGAGCTGGTCCACAGTTCCACGACCAGGACGAAAACCACACTGTTCCTCCTGAATCCGAGGTTCGACTATCCGACGTATCCTCCTCTCCAGTACACCTGAATAGACCTTACCGGGAAGGCTGAGGAGTGTGATCCCACGATAGTTAGAACACACCCTCCGGTTCCCCTTCTTAAAGAGAGGAACCACCACCCCGGTCTGCCAATCCAGAGGTACCGCCCCCGATGTCCACTACAAACATCATGCAATAAAATGATGACAATAAAATCATACTATAGGATGTAATCAAATTAAAAAACGTCATAAAATGCCTTTTCATGGACACATACTTAATATACAATACAACCAGTGTTGGGACTAACGCGTTACAAAGTAACGCGTTACTGTAACGGCGTTAGTTTCGGCGGTAACTAGTAATCTAACGCGTTATTTTTTTATATTCAATAACTCAGTTACCGTTACTACATGATGCGTTACTGCGTTATTTTACGTTATTTTTTATGTAGTATCGGCTAGAAACTGAGGATCTGAGTGTGTTTTATTCCAGCGAAGCAGAGACGTGCTTCTGATTCTTCCTCTGCACTCTCTGTGTGTGCGTGTGACTGTGTGTCTGAGTGTGGGAAGGGGAGGGGAGGGGAGGGGAGGGGAGTGCGCAATACAACCGTTGGCCAACAAAAAAGTAACCACAGAACACTATACGCCTATACGGTATAGTGTTCTGTGATTACTTTTTGGTTGGCCAAGCGGACGTGACGACAGGCTGTCCCCACTCAGATCCGCACAGACCGGGAGGGGGCGTGCCTTAAGTCCGGCTGGAAATCGGCAGAAATTTGGAGAATGGGTTGTCCCAGGGAGAGGCAGTGAAATTCGGGAGGGTTGGCAAGTATGAGATATTCTCACTTCTTTTCTTTTGTCGAGCACAAAGAAAAGAACATTTTAGTTAAATGTAAGTTGTGTCTTGGATCAAAGATACCGTCTACTGCCCAAAACAACAATTCAAATCTGCCTGGTTAGGCTCTGTGTATGTCACGTGTGCCTTCCTTAGGTGAAGCCAGCTTTACAGCTATGTTGTTGATTGATTGATTGATTGAAACTTTTATTAGTAGATTGCACAGTACAGTACATATTCCGTACAATTGACCACTAAATGGTAACACCCAAATAAGTTTTTTAACTTGTTTAAGTCGGGGTCCAGATACAGATATATACTATCAAATATATACTAACATCATAATACAGTCATCACACAAGATAATCATCAGGGTATATACATTGAATTATTTACATTATTTACAATCCGGGGTGTGGGATATGGAGAGGGGGGGGTTAGGTTTGGTTGGTATCAACACTTCAGTCATCAACAATTGCATCATCAGAGAAATGGACATTGAAACAGTGTAGGACTGACTTGGTAGGATATGTACAGCAAGTAGTGGACACAGAGAGAGAGATCAGAAAGTATAAGAAAAAGTGTCTACATTTGATTATTTACAATCCGAAGAGGTATTATGTGGAAGGGAGGGTGTTAGTTTAGGGTTGTAGTTGCCTGGAGGTGTTCTTTTAGTGCGGTTTTGAAGGAGGATAGAGATGCCCTTTCTTTTACACCTGTTGGGAGTGCATTCCATATTGATGTGTTATAGAAAGAGAATGAGTTAAGACCTTTATTAGTTCGGAATCTGGGTTTTTAGTGTTATTATGCTGTTTGTTACTTATGTATGTTATGTTGCAGCTATTTAAAATAGTTTTGTCAATTTGTTCTGGCCTGAAATAAATTGGCCCTTTGAAACATATCTTTGTCTTTGTGTGTTGTATGTAGAGCACATTGCTTAGCAGAGTTCAGTGATGCAAATGTATGTCAAGTTGATCAACAGATTGTATTATTCTCCAGTGCAATAACAGTACTAAAATGAAGGCTAAAAGGGCATTAATGGGAGCTTTAAAAAAAAAAAGTAGAAGTAGTAACTAAATAGTTACTTTTCACAGTAACGCATTACTTTTTGGTGTAAGTAACTGAGTTAGTAACTGAGTTACTTTTTAAATAAAGTAACTAGTAACTGTAACTAGTTACTGTTTTTCAGTAACTAACCCAACACTGAATACAACCACACCTCATTTACATCATCACACAAAGACAATACATGCTCTTGTTCACATCTGTCATCATTTGTAAAAACAACCATGATTTTAACAGACACACCTGACAATTTACAACAAAAATGCTCTCATGGATAAATATAATACACATTAAGTTGATGTGTCAAACATAGTGCCCACCTTAGTGACCGTGTGAGCAGCTTTGATCGCTCCAAAGCCATTTTTTAACGTCAATTGTGAATGAAGAGTAATCTGTTAGATTTTTCAAGTTTGTTGTGAGGTCGTTCCATTCCTTTATGGCTCGATATGAAAAGGCTGATTGTGCAAAATAGGTTTTACATCTGGGTACGTACACTGCCTACTACTAATACAGTGTCATCATCATCATCATTTCTTTTTATTCCTTTCATGAAAATGTATACATATACAAGCCACATACAGTTGACACTTTCATTGTTTTTTGTTTCTTATACATTTCAATGATCAGAAAGGAGCAGATGGAAGAATACTATTCTTATATTTACCGTATTTTTCGGACTATAAGTCTGTTTTTTTCATAGTTTGGCCGGGCTCCAGTGCGACTTATATGTTTTTTTCCTTCTTTATTATGCATTTTCGGCAGGTGCGACTTATACTCCAGTGCGACTTATACTCCGAAAAATACGGTATCTGCCCCCTTTTTAACACCAATGATTTTAGATGCCTTTATAACTGTTCCCTCCACCAACACCCGAACTCCAACATACTTTTTTAATTTTCGTTTAAGTATTTTCACAATGACGCGTCCAATCAAAATCAAAAATCAGTTTGATATAATTCCACACTGCAAAAACTGAAATCTAAGTACGATTAAATATCTCAAATAAGGGTGAAATTTGCTTATTTTCCGTCTGACAAGATAATTCTTCTCACTAAGCCGATTTTATGTTAGAGTGTTTTACTTGTTTTAAGGGTTTTGGTCCTAAATGATCTCAGTAAGATATTCCAGCTTGTTGCTGAGATTTTATGACCTATATTGAGTAAAACATGCTTGAAACTAGAATATCAACTGTTGCAAAGCTGTGTCATCAACACTCACAAGTATAAAACTACTTTTTCAAAGTAATAATTTCTTATTTCAAGCATGAAATAAAAAAACATGACTTTGACACAATTGTATCTCATAATTAAACTGACAGTTAATATTTAAACATTTAACATGTGACATTTCAAAACAATTTTGAACAGAAATAGTTCATGCACATTCAGATAAATTCTTCAAAATTACAATAAAAAAAAATTGGCTGGGGGCCGGGCTTTAAATAAAATAAATAAAATATATATATATATATATATATATATATATATATATATACACACACACACACACACACACACACACACACACACACACACACACACACACACACACACACACACACACACACACACACACACACACACACACACACACACACACTATTCCTTGCTCACTAATTGACTGAAAGAGCACGCACTTGGCGCGATGATGTCATGTTATCGATGGGAAAATGCATTTTTAGACCATATGATTTGCCTGAGCATTGCCTTTTTGCCTTTCCATTAAAAACAAATTAGTTTTTAGTATACGTTTGTTGGTTTCAAGAAATGTAATGCCGAGCGCATATTATGTCAAGATAATGGCACTAGCATTTACTTAATTTAAGAATATTTTTCAACATATTGAGCAAAAAGGTCTCATATTTGTTTTTGCTATCAAGAAAAGTGCGCTTGTTATTAGTGAGAATATACTTATTTTAAGGTATTTTGGGGTTCATTGAGTTTAGCTAATTTTACTTGTTTTGGAAAGTCTTGACAAGCCAAATTTTCTTGTTCTATTGGTAGATAATTTTGCTAAGTTCAAGTAAAATACCCCTCATTTTTGTATTTTTTTCCCTTGTTTTTGAACACTGACTGTTTGCAGTGCAGTTGTCTCTTTTTGTAACTCTTTTTAAATTCAAAGATATTCTTGCAACTTTTTAAGTCTTTGTCTAGAGAATTCCATGCTTTCACACCAGCAACAGACAAACACATTTGTTTCAAATTTGTTCGCACTCTTGGATGTTTAAAGGGGAACATTATCACAATTTCAGAAGGGTTAAAACCATTAAAAATCAGTTCCCAGTGGCTTATTTTATTTTTCGAAGTTTTTTTCAAAATTTTACCCATCACGCAATATCCCTAAAAAAAGCTTCAAAGTGCCTGATTTTAACCATCGTTATATACACCCGTCCATTTTCCTGTGACGTCACACAGTGATGCAAATACAAACAAACAGCAAGGTATAGCGACATTAGCTCGGATTCAGACTCGGATTTCAGCGGCTTAACACTGTCTGATAAGATAATTACTAACAACTATGAACTAGGTTTACAGCATATGAAATACATTTGGCAACAACATGCACTTTGAGAGTGCAGACAGCCCATTTCAGGCGCGCTAAGAACATATATTTTTCCACGATTTCAGCACTCAGGTTAACCATACCTAAATAGACACAAAATACTGCATTACACAAGACTACCCGAATGTACTCGAATGATTGAAAAAAATAAATGTTTTTAAGCTAAATTATTGGTAAACACAGTTTATGTATAATAATTTACGTAAAACCGCGAATAATGAATAAAGTTTTCATCAATTAATATATTCTGTAGACATACCCTCATCCGCGCTCTTTTCCTGAAGGCTGATCTGTCCAGTTTTGGAGTTGATGTCAGCAGGCCAGGGAAGCTAGGGTCGATATTCTTCTCTTGATCATCTTCGGTGGCATAAGGGACGGTGTGAGCCAAGACATCCAGGGGGTTTAGCTCGCTCGTCTGCGGGAACAAACTGCCGCCATTGCTTGCCGTGCTACCGAGGTCCTTTGTCCCTGAATTGCTCACACACTCCGGCAGATTCAATGGGGGTCTGGCGGCAGATTTCTTTGACTTTATCGTTGGAAATGCATCTGCTTTGAGTGTCGCAGGATATCCACACATTCTTGCCATCTCTGTCGTAGCATAGCTTTCGTCGGTAAAGTGTGCGGAACAAACGACTGACCATTTCGTCGGCTTTCCCCACAGCCTCGTATTTTGAACAAATGTTGTCCAATTTCTTGCCACTTTCGCATCTTTGGGCCACTGGTGCAACTGGAATCCGTCCCTGTTCGTGTTGTTACACCCTCCGACAACACACCGAAGAAAGTGAGAAAATGGCGGATTGCTTCCCGATGTGATGTCACGTTGCTCTGAGAGCGAATAATAGAAAGGCGTTCAATTCGCCAAAATTCACCCATTTAGAGTTCGGAAATCGGTTAAAAAAAGATATGGTCTTTATTCTGCAACATCAAGGTATATATTGACGCTTACATAGGTCTGGTGATAATGTTCCCCTTTAAAGTCTGTGGTTCTCATCTTCAGACGTGAACAAAAATAACTTGAAGTCCTTCGGAAGAACTTTATTTCTAGCTTTGAACATCACTAATAGTGTGCAATTCTATCACAATGTCTTTTAGTTTTAATAATCCTGACCTAATGAAGAGTGGATTTGTGTGGTCTCTATATCCTACTGTAAAAATTATACGAATTACTCTTTTCTGTGAAAGAAATAAAGGCATAATGTTGCTGTGATATGTATTTCCCCATATTTCTGCACAATAATTGAAATAAGGTAGAATAATTGAGCAATATAACATTCTCATTGTATTATACGGGAAACTGTATTTCACCTTGTTCAAAATAAATAAGCTTTTAGATACCTTATTTTTCACATGCAATATATAAGCTTTCCATGTCAACTTTTCATCCAAGATGACCCCAAGAAATCTGATTTCAGGCACCTTCTCAATTTTCACATTGTTTATGGATAAACTAACTACTTCAGTGTAGCCATTACCTGTGAGAAACCATAAAAAGTACATACAGTAGATGAAATAGTTAAGTTAGTTATTAAAGAAGTTCCTACCAGATTTCACCGTGTTCTCCTCTTTTCTTGCACAAACTGTCATAAAATGTGAGGGGAGGAGGAATGCATGGAGATATAGAAGTGGGAGGAGAAGTGCTCTACACCCATTTCCTCCAAGCTTCACCCTCCTCCCCCTCATAACTGTGGTCTGGACGTGCAGATCTCACATCCAATTCCTTTGAATCTGCCAAAAAAACGGTGCTGTGCCCCCTCCTATCACATAAATATGGCTTACAGGCCAGTGTGCGTGGAATTGTGCACTCATGTTTATGATCAGCAATCAGCGTGCACACAGCTGGGCTTCGTGCTGCCATAATGAATGCAGGAAGTTCTAAAGAGCTTGAAGGCTCACGGCAGCTCACTTTGGATGGTGAAGTTTGCAGGAAGTGTCGGCCCGGCCAGCCCAGACACAACAATAAGAACACTCGGAGAGAGAACACGTCACCATGGCATCAGCATAATTTTTTTTAGGATGAACAATTCACGTGCAAAATAAGACATTAATTATTCAAAGTTCAGTGTATTTTTATCTACTTGGATTTTTTTTTTTACTGGAAATGAGCCAAAAAAAAATTACATTTCAAATAATTTCATGTGCATTTATTTACAAATTTAAATTAATGATGTACTGTTGTGGAAGTTGCTTCCTCGCAGTCCCACTGTCAGACACGGCACAGGAGCGTGCAGGTTTTAACAAGTTTTCTCTCCAGCAGGACGCGACTTTTCAGCCACGTCCGTATCCTCTCTCCCCTCCTGCTCCCGGCCGCTTACTGTTAAAGACAACAGATGATTAGATTAACACGTACCACCTGTGAAATCTAATCACCTGCCAGCTGTGTCTTGCCATCAGCACTGCCACGCTCTGTCCTCAGCACCATGGACAGAGGCGGTGACCTTTGCAGCGCTGGCCACACTTCCCTCCACAACTGTATATACAGTACAGGCCAAAGGTTTGGACACACCTTTTCATTGCAATGCGTTTTCAAGACTATTTACCTTGTAGATTGTCACTGGCATCAAAACTATGACCTGTGAAGTGAAAACCAT